>NC_068438.1:53234177-53239177 GCF_023373465.1 Oncorhynchus keta | reverse complement strand
ACTACTTTATACTACAGACCTATTCCCTATGTAGACCACGACGAGACGGCCTACAGGGAGGAGGTGAGGGCCCTCGGAGTGTGGTGTCAGGAAAATAACCTCACACTCAACGTCAACAAAACTAAGGAGATGATTGTGGACTTCAGGAAACAGCAGAGGGAACACCCCCCTATCCACATCGATGGAACAGTAGTGGAGAGGGTAGCAAGTTTTAAGTTCCTCGGCATACACATCACAGACAAACTGAATTGGTCCACTCACACTGACAGCGCCGTGAAGAAGGCGCAGCAGCGCCTCTTCAACCTCAGGAGGCTGAAGAAATTCGGCTTGTCACCAAAAGCACTCACAAACTTCTACAGATGCACAATCGAGAGCATCCTGGCGGGCTGTATCACCGCCTGGTACGGCAACTGCACCGCCCCTCAACCGTAAGGCTCTCCAGAGGGTAGTGAGGTCTGCACAACGCATCACTGGGGGCAAACTACCTGCCCTCCAGGACACCTACACCACCCGATGTTACAGGAAGGCCATAAAGATCATCAAGGACATCAACCACCCGAGCCACTGCCTGTTCACCCCGCTATCATCCAGAAGGCGAGGTCAGTACAGGTGCATCAAAGCTGGGACCGAGAGACTGAAAAACAGCTTCTATCTCAAGGCCATCAGACTGTTAAACAGCCACCACTAACATTGAGTGGCTGTTGCCAACACACTGACATTGACACTGACCCAACTCCAGCCAATTTCATAATGGGAATTGATGGGAAATGATGTAAATATATCACTAGCCACTTTAAACAATGCTACCTTATATAATGTTACTTACCCTACATTATTCATCTCATATGCATACGTATATACTGTACTCTATATCATCTACTGCATCTTTATGTAATACATGTATCACTAGCCACTTTAACTATGCCACTTTGTTTACATACTCATCTCATATGTATATACTGTACTCGATACCATCTACTGTATGCTGCTCTGTACCATCACTCATTCATATATCCTTATGTACATATTCTTTATCCCCTTACACTGTGTATAAGACAGTAGTTTTGGAATTGTTAGTTAGATTACATGTTGGTTATTACTGCATTGTCGGAACTAGAAGCACAAGCATTTCGCTACACTCGCATTAACATCTGCTAACCATGTGTATGTGACAAATAAAATTAGATTTGATTTTATTCCCTATATAGTGCACTACTTTAGACCAGAGCCCTATTCCCTATATAGTGCACTAGTTTTGACCAGAGCCCTTGTCCCTATATAGTGCACTACTTTAGACCAGAGCCCTATTCCCTATATAGTGCACTAGTTTTGACCAGAGCCCTAGTCCCTATATCATTTACATTACATTTAAGTCATTTAGCAGACGCTCTTATCCAGAGCGACTTACAAATTGGTGCATTCACCTTATGACATCCAGTAGAACAGTCACTTTACAATAGTGCATCTAAATCTTAAAGGGGGGGGTGAGAAGGATTACTTATCCTATCCTAGGTATTCCTTAAAGAGGTGGGGTTTCAGGTGTCTCCGTAAGGTGGTGATTGACGCTGTCCTGGCGTCGTGAGGGAGTTTGTTCCACCATTGGGGGCCAGAGCAGCAGAACAGTTTTGACTGGGCTGAGCGGGGAACTGTACTTCCTCAGTGGTAGGGAGGCGAGCAGGCCAGAGGTGGATGAACGCGGTGCCCTTGTTTGGGTGTAGGGCCTGATCAGAGCCTGGAGGTACTGAGGTGCCGTTCCCCTCACAGCTCCGTAGGGGCAAGCACCATGGTCTTGTAGCGGATGCGAGCTTCCAACTGGAAGCCAGTGGAGAGAGCGGAGGAGCGGGTGACGTGAGAGAACTTGGGAAGGTTGAACACCAGACGGGCTGCGGCGTTCTGGATGAGTTGTAGGGGTTTAATGGCACAGGCAGGGAGCCCAGCCAACAGCGAGTTGCAGTAATCCAGACGGGAGATGACAAGTGCCTGGATTAGGACCTGCGCCATTTCCTGTGTGAGGCAGGGTCGTACTCTGCGGATGTTGTAGAGCATGAACCTACAGGAACGGGCCCACCGCCTTGATGTTAGTTGAGAAACGACAGGGTGTTGTCCAGGATCACGCCAAGGTTCTTAGCGCTCTGGGAGGAAGACACAATGGAGTTGTCAACCGTGATGGCGAGATCATGGAACGGGCAGTCCTTCCCGGGAGAAAGAGCAGCTCCGTCTTGCCGGAGTTCAGCTTGAGGTGGTGATCCGTCATCCACACTGATATGTCTGCCAGACATGCAGAGATGCGATTCGCCACCTGGTCATCAGAAGGGGAAAGGAAGATTAATTGTGTGTCGTCTGCATAGCAATGATAGGAGAGACCATGTGAGGTTATGACAGAGCCAAGTGACTTGGTGTATAGCGAGAATAGGAGAGGGCCTAGAACAGAGCCCTGGGGGACACCAGTGGTGAGAGCGCGTGGTGAGGGAGACAGATTCTCGCCACGCCACCTGGTAGGAGCGACCTGTTAGGTAGGACGCAATCCAAGCGTGGGCCGCGCCGGAGATGCCCAACTCGGAGAGGGTGGAGAGGAGGA
Source organism: Oncorhynchus keta (assembly GCF_023373465.1). Classification (NCBI taxonomy): domain Eukaryota; kingdom Metazoa; phylum Chordata; class Actinopteri; order Salmoniformes; family Salmonidae; genus Oncorhynchus; species Oncorhynchus keta. Next base: position 53,236,599 of record NC_068438.1, on the reverse strand, counting down.
TCTGATGGTTCACAGTATCGAAGGCAGCCGATAGGTCTAGAAGGATGAGAGCAGAGGGAGAGAGTTAGCTTTAGCAGTGCGGAGCGCCTCCGTGATACAGAGAAGAAGTGATCTCAGTTGAATGACTAGTCTTGAAACCTGACTGATTTGGATCAAGAAGGTCATTCAGAGAGAGATAGCGGGAGAGCTGGCCAAGGACGGCACGTTCAAGAGTTTTGGAGAGAAAAGAAAGAAGGGATACTGGTCTGTAGTTGTTGACATCGGAGGGATCGAGTGTAGGTTTTTTCAGAAGGGGTGCAACTCTCGCTCTCTTGAAGACGGAATGGACGTAGCCAGCGGTCAGGGATGAGTTGATGAGCGAGGTGAGGTAGGGAGAAGGTCTCCGGAAATGGTCTGGAGAAGAGAGGAGGGGATAGGGTCAAGCGGGCAGGTTGTTGGGCGGCCGGCCGTCACAAGACGCGAGTTCATCTGGAGAGAGAGGGGAGAAAGAGGTCAGAGCACAGGGTAGGGCAGTGTGAGCAGAACCAGCGGTGCCGTTTGACTTAGCAAACGAGGATCGGATGTCGTCGACCTTCTTTTTCAAAATGGTTGACGAAGTCATCTGCAGAGAGGGAGGAGGGGGGAGGAGGATTCAGGAGGGAGGAGAAGGTGGCAAAAGAGCTTCCTAGGGTTAGAGGCAGATGCTTGGAATTTAGAGTGGTAGAAAATGGCTTTAGCAGCAGAGACAGAGGAGGAAAATGTAGAGGAGGGAGTGAAAGGATGCCAGGTCCGCAGGGAGGCGAGTTTTCCTTCATTTCCGCTCGGCTGCCCGGGAGCCCTGTTCTGTGAGCTCGCAATGAGTCGTCGAGCCACGGGGGCGGGAGGGGAGGACCGAGCCGGCCTGGAGGATAGGGGACATAGAGAGTCAAAGGATGCAGAAAGGGAGGAGAGGAGGGTTGAGGAAGCAGAATCAGGAGATAGGTTGGAGAAGGTTTGAGCAGAGGGAAGAGATGATAGGATGGAAAGGAGGAGAGAGTAGCGGGGAGAGAGAGCGAAGGTTGGGACGGCGCGATACCATCCGAGTAGGGGCAGTGTGGGAGGTGTTGGATGAGAGCGAGAGGGAAAAAGGATACAAGGTAGTGGTCGGAGACTTGGAGGGGAGTTGCAATGAGGTTAGTGGAAGAACAGCATCTAGTAAAGATGAGGTCGAGCGTATTGCCTGCCTTGTGAGTAGGGGGAAGGTGAGAGGTTGAGGTCAAAGAGGAGAGGAGTGGAAAGAAGGAGGCAGAGGAATGAGTCAAAGGTAGACGTGGGGAGGTTAAAGTCGCCCAGCACTGTGAGAGGTGAGCCGTCCTCAGGAAAGGAGCTTATCAAGGTATCAAGCTCATTGATGAACTCTCCGAGGGAACCTGGAGGGCGATAAATGATAAGGATGTTAAGCTTGAAAGGGCTGGTAACTGTGACAGCATGGAATTCAAAGAGGCGATAGACAGATGGGTAAGGGGAGAAAGAGAATGACCACTTGGGAGAGATGAGGATCCCGGTGCCACCACACCGCTGACCAGAAGCTCTCGGGGTGTGCGAGAACACGTGGGCGGACGAAGAGAGAGCAGTAGGAGTAGCAGTGTTGTCTGTGGTGATCCATGTTTCCGTCAGTGCCAAGAAGTCGAGGGACTGGAGGGAGGCATAGGCTGAGATTAACTCTGCCTTGTTGGCCGCAGATCGGCAGTTCCAGAGGCTACCGGAGACCTGGAACTCCACGTGGGTCGTGCGCGCTGGGACCACCAGATTAGGGTGGCCGCGGCCACGGGGTGTGGAGCGTTTGTATGGTCTGTGCAGAGAGGAGAGATAGTGCTCTACTTTAGACCAGAGCCCTATTCCCTATATAGTGCACTACTTTAGACCAGAGCCCTATTCCCTATATAGTGCACTACTTTAGACCAGAGCCCTATTCCCTATATAGTGCACTACTTTAGACCAGAGCCCTATTCCCTATATAGTGCACTACTTTAGACCAGAGCCCTAGTCCCTATATAGTGCACTACTTTAGACCAGAGCCCTATTCCCTATATAGTGCACTACTTTAGACCAGAGCCCTATTCCCTATATAGTGCACTACTTTAGACCAGAGCCATATTCCCTATATAGTGCACTACTTTAGACCAGAGCCCTATTCCCTATATAGTGCACTACTTTAGACCAGAGCCCTATGTCCTATATAGTGCACTACTTTAGACCAGAGCCCTATTCCCTATATAGTGCACTACTTTAGACCAGAGCCCTATGTCCTATATAGTGCACTACTTTAGACCAGAGCCCTATTCCCTATATAGTGCACTACTTTAGACCAGATCCCTATTCCCTATATAGTGCAACTACTTTATAGACCAGAGCCCTATTCCCTATATAGTACTACTTTAGACCCAGAGCCCTATTCCTATAT
>NC_068438.1:53224177-53229177 GCF_023373465.1 Oncorhynchus keta | reverse complement strand
ACAGATAACAGAACACAGAGTTATAGAGAGACAGATAACAGATAACAGAGTTATAGTGAGGCATATAACAGATAACAGAACACAGAGTTATAGAGAGGCAGATAACAGAACACAGAGTTATAGAGAGGCAGATAACAGATAACAGAGTTATAGAGAGGCATATAACAGATAATAGAACACAGAGTTATAGAGAGGCAGATAACAGAACACAGAGTTATAGAGAGGCAGATAACAGATAACAGAACACAGAGTTATAGAGAGGCAGATAACAGATAACAGAACACAGAGTTATAGAGAGGCAGATAACAGAACACAGAGTTATAGAGAGACAGATAACAGAACACAGAGTTATAGAGAGACAGATAACAGATAACAGAACACAGAGTTATAGAGAGACAGATAACAGAACACAGAGTTATAGAGAGGCAGATAACAGATAATAGAACACAGAGTTATAGAGAGGCAGATAACAGATAACAGATAATAGAACACAGAGTTATAGAGCAGATAACAGATAACAGAGAGACAGATAACAGAACAGAACACAGAGTTATAGAGAGACAGATAACAGATAACAGAACACAGAGTTATAGAGACAGACAGATAACAGAACACAGAGTTATAGTGAGGCAGATAACAGATAACAGAACACAGAGTTATAGAGAGGCAGATAACAGATAACAGAACACAGAGTTATAGTGAGGCAGATAACAGATAACAGAACACAGAGTTATAGTGAGGCAGATAACAGATAACAGAACACAGAGTTATAGAGAGACAGCAGATAACAGAACACAGAGTTATAGAGAGGCAGATAACAGAACACAGAGTTATAGAGACAGATAACAGAGAGACAGATAACAGAACACAGAGTTATAGTGAGGCAGATAACAGAACACAGAGTTATAGAGACAGATAACAGAACACAGAGTTATAACAGATAACAGATAACAGAACACAGAGTTATAGAGAGGCAGATAACAGAACACAGAGTTATAGAGAGACAGATAACAGAACACAGAGTTATAGAGAGACAGATAACAGATAACAGATAACAGAGTTATAGAGAGACAGATAACAGAACACAGAGTTATAGAGAGGCAGATAACAGATAACAGAGTTATAGAGAGGCAGATAACAGAACACAGAGTTATAGAGAGGCAGATAACAGATAACAGAACACAGAGTTATAGAGAGACAGATAACAGATAACAGAGTTATAGAGAGACAGATAACAGAGTTATAGAGAGGCAGATAACAGATAACAGAGTTATAGAGAGACAGATAACAGAGTTATAGAGAGGCAGATAACAGATAACAGAACACAGAGTTATAGAGAGGCAGATAACAGAACACAGAGTTATAGAGAGACAGATAACAGAACACAGAGTTATAGAGAGGCAGATAACAGATAACAGAGACACAGAGTTATAGATAACAGACAGAGTTATAACAGATAACAGAACACAGAGTTATAGAGAGACAGATAACAGATACACAGAGTTATAGAGAGACAGATAACAGAACACAGAGTTATAGAGAGACAGATAACAGAGTTATAGAGGCAGAGATAACAGATAACAGAACACAGATAACAGATAACAGAACACAGAGTTATAGAGGCAGATAACAGATAACAGAACACAGAGTTATAGAGAGGCAGATAACAGATAACAGAACACAGAGTTATAGAGACAGATAACAGAACACAGAGTTATAGAGAGAGGCAGATAACAGAACACAGAGTTATAGAGAGGCAGATAACAGAACACAGAGTTATAGAGAGACAGATAACAGATAACAGAGTTATAGAGCAGACAGATAACAGAACACAGAGTTATAGAGAGGCAGATAACAGATAACAGAGTTATAGAGAGACAGATAACAGATAACAGAACACAGAGTTATAGCAGAGACAGACAGATAACAGAACACAGAGTTATAGAGGCAGATAACAGAACACAGAGTTATAGAGAGACAGATAACAGAACACAGAGTTATAGAGAGGCAGATAACAGATAACAGAGTTATAGAGAGACAGATAACAGATAACAGAGTTATAGAGAGACAGATAACAGAACACAGAGTTATAGAGAGACAGATAACAGAACACAGAGTTATAGAGAGGCAGATAACAGAACACAGAGTTATAGAGAGGCAGATAACAGAACACAGAGTTATAGAGAAACAGATAACAGATAACAGAACACAGAGTTATAGAGAGGCAGATAACAGATAACAGAACACAGAGTTATAGAGAGGCAGATAACAGATAACAGAGTTATAGAGAGGCAGATAACAGAACACAGAGTTATAGAGAGGCAGATAACAGATAACAGAACACAGAGTTATAGAGGCAGATAACAGATAACAGAACACAGAGTTATAGAGAGGCAGATAACAGATAACAGAGTTATAGAGAGACAGATAACAGAAACAGAGTTATAGAGAGACAGATAACAGATAACAGAACACAGAGTTATAGAGAGCAGATAACAGATAACAGAACACAGAGTTATAGAGAGACAGATAACAGAACACAGAGTATATAGAGGCAGATAACAGATAACAGAGTTATAGAGAGACAGATAACAGAACACAGAGTTATAGAGACAGATAACAGATAACAGAACACAGAGTTATAGAGAGACAGATAACAGATAACAGAACACAGAGTTATTGAGATAACAGATAGTTATAGAGAGAGACAGATAACAGAACACAGAGTTATAGAGAGACAGATAACAGAACACAGAGTTATAGAGAGACAGCAGATAACAGATAACAGAACACAGAGTTATAGAGGCAGATAACAGATAACAGAACACAGAGTTATAGAGAGGCAGATAACAGATAACAGAACACAGAGTTATAGAGCAGATAACAGATAACAGAACACAGAGTTATAGAGAGGCAGATAACAGATAACAGATAATAGAGACAGAACACAGAGTTATAGAGGCAGATAACAGATAACAGAACACAGAGTTATAGACAGATAACAGAACACAGATAACAGATAACAGAAACAGAGTTATAGAGAGACAGATAACAGAACACAGAGTTATAGAGAGGCAGATAACAGATAACAGAGTTATAGAGAGACAGATAACAGATAACAGAACACAGAGTTATAGAGAGCAGATAACAGATAACAGAACACAGAGTTATAGAGACAGATAACAGATAACAGAACACAGAGTTATAGAGAGGCAGATAACAGATAACAGAACACAGAGTTATAGAGAGGCAGATAACAGATAACAGAACACAGAGTTATAGAGAGACAGATAACAGATAACAGAACACAGAGTTATAGAGAGACAGATAACAGAACACAGAGTTATAGAGAGGCAGATAACAGATAACAGAACACAGAGTTATAGAGAGGCAGATAACAGAACACAGAGTTATAGAGAGACAGATAACAGAACACAGAGTTATAGAGAGGCAGATAACAGAACACAGAGTTATAGAGAGGCAGATAACAGATAACAGAACACAGAGTTATAGAGAGGCAGATAACAGATAACAGAACACAGAGTTATAGAGACAGATAACAGAAACAGATAACAGAACACAGAGTTATAGAGAGGCAGATAACAGAACACAGAGTTATAGAGAGACAGCAGATAACAGAACACAGAGTTATAGAGATAACAGATAACAGAGATAACAGATAAACAGAGTTATAGAGAGACAGATAACAGATAACAGAAACAGAGTTATAGAGATAACAGATAACAGATAACAGAACACAGAGTTATAGAGAGACAGATAACAGATAACAGAACACAGAGTTATAGAGAGACAGTTATAACAGATAACAGAACACAGAGTTATAGAGACAGGCAGATAACAGAACAGATAACAGAGTTATAGAGAGACAGATAACAGAACACAGAGTTATAGAGACAGATAACCAGCAGATAACAGATAAACAGAGTTATAGAGAGACAGATAACAGAACACAGAGTTATAGAGAGGCAGATAACAGAACACAGAGTTATAGAGAGGCAGATAACAGAACACAGAGTTATAGACAGAGACAGATAGACAGATAACAGAACACAGAGTTATAGACAGATAACAGATAACAGATAACAGAGTTATAGATGAGACAGATAGACAGATAACAGATAACAGTTATAGAGTTATAGAGACAGATAACAGAACACAGAGTTAACAGATAACAGAGAAGACAGATAACAGAACACAGAGTTATAGAGAGACAGATTATAACAGATAACAGAGTTATAGACAGATAACAGAAACAGAGTTATAGAGAGATAACAGCAGATAACAGAACACAGAGTTATAGAGAGAGGCAGATAACAGATAACAGAACACAGAGTTATAGAGACAGATAACAGATAACAGAACACAGAGTTATAGAGAGACAGATAACAGATAACAGAACACAGAGTTATAGTGAGGCAGATAACAGATAACAGAAATAGAACACAGAGTTATAGAGAGACAGATAACAGATAACAGAACACAGAGTTATAGAGAGACAGAACAGAACACAGAGTTATAGAGAGGCAGATAACAGATAACAGAACACAGAGTTATAGAGACAGATAACAGAACACAGATAGACAGAACACAGAGTTATAGTGAGGCAGATAACAGATAACAGAACACAGAGTTATAGAGACAGATAGTTATAGAGGCAGATAACAGATAACAGAAACAGAGTTATAGGGGAGATAACAGATAACAGAACACAGAGTTATAGAGCAGATAACAGATAACAGAACACAGAGTTATAGAGAGGCAGATAACAGAACACAGAGTTATAGAGGCAGATAACAGATAACAGAACACAGAGTTATAGCAGAGGCAGATAACAGATAACAGAACACAGAGTTATAGAGAGGCAGATAACAGATAACAGAACACAGAGTTATAGTGAGGCAGATAACAGATAACAGAACACAGAGTTTATAGTGAGATAACAGCAGATAACAGATAACAGAACACAGAGTTATAGAGAG
>NC_068438.1:53188134-53218134 GCF_023373465.1 Oncorhynchus keta | reverse complement strand
GTTATCAATGATTCATTTACCTTTAAAAGATATGTTTTAACTCCTCTTCCACAGGCCTTATGATGGGGGTTATCAATGATTCATTTACCTTTAAAAGATATGTTTTAACTCATCTTCCACAGGCCTTATGATGGGGGTTTATCAATGATTCATTTACCTTTAAAATATATGTTTTAACTCATCTTCCACAGGCCTTATGATGGGGGTTATCAATGATTCATTTACCTTTAAAAGATATGTTTAAACTCATCTTCCACAGGCCTTATGATGGGGGTTATCAATGATTCATTTACCTTTAAAAGATATGTTTTAACTCATCTTCCACAGGCCTTATGATGGGGGTTATCAATGATTCATTTACCTTTAAAAGATATGTTTTAACTCATCTTCCACAGGCCTTATGATGGGGGTTATCAATGATTCATTTACCTTTAAAAGATATGTTTTAACTCATCTTCCACAGGCCTTATGATGGGGTTATCAATGATTAATTTACCTTTAAAAGATATGTTTTAACTCATCTTCCACAGGCCTTATGATGGGGGTTTATCAATGATTCATTTACCTTTAAAATATATGTTTTAACTCATCTTCCACAGGCCTTATGATGGGGGTTATCAATGATTCATTTACCTTTAAAAGATATGTTTAAACTCATCTTCCACAGGCCTTATGATGGGGGTTATCAATGATTCATTTACCTTTAAAAGATATGTTTAAACTCATCTTCCACAGGCCTTATGATGGGGTTTATCAATGATTCATTTACCTTTAAAAGATATGTTTAAACTCATCTTCCACAGGCCTTATGATGGGGGTTATCAATGATTCATTTACCTTTAAAAGATATGTTTTAACTCATCTTCCACAGGCCTTATGATGGGGGTTATCAATGATTCATTTACCTTTAAAAGATATGTTTTAACTCATCTTCCACAGGCCTTATGATGGGGTTATCAATGATTCATTTACCTTTAAAAGATATGTTTTAACTCCTCTTCCACAGGCCTTATGATGGGGGTTATCAATGATTCATTTACCTTTAAAAGATATGTTTTAACTCATCTTCCACAGGCCTTATGATGGGGGTTTATCAATGATTCATTTACCTTTAAAATATATGTTTTAACTCATCTTCCACAGGCCTTATGATGGGGGTTATCAATGATTCATTTACCTTTAAAAGATATGTTTAAACTCATCTTCCACAGGCCTTATGATGGGGGTTATCAATGATTCATTTACCTTTAAAAGATATGTTTAAACTCATCTTCCACAGGCCTTATGATGGGGTTTATCAATGATTCATTTACCTTTAAAAGATATGTTTTAACTCATCTTCCACAGGCCTTATGATGGGGGTTATCAATGATTCATTTACCTTTAAAAGATATGTTTTAACTCCTCTTCCACAGGCCTTATGATGGGGGTTATCAATGATTCATTTACCTTTAAAAGATATGTTTTAACTCATCTTCCACAGGCCTTATGATGGGGGTTATCAATGATTCATTTACCTTTAAAATATATGTTTTAACTCATCTTCCACAGGCCTTATGATGGGGGTTTATCAATGATTCATTTACCTTTAAAATATATGTTTTAACTCATCTTCCACAGGCCTTATGATGGGGGTTATCAATGATTCATTTACCTTTAAAAGATATGTTTTAACTCATCTTCCACAGGCCTTATGATGGGGGTTATCAATGATTAATTTACCTTTAAAAGATATGTTTTAACTCATCTTCCACAGGCCTTATGATGGGGGTTTATCAATGATTCATTTACCTTTAAAAGATATGTTTTAACTCATCTTCCACAGGCCTTATGATGGGGGTTATCAATGATTCATTTACCTTTAAAAGATATGTTTAAACTCATCTTCCACAGGCCTTATGATGGGGTTTATCAATGATTCATTTACCTTTAAAAGATATGTTTTAACTCATCTTCCACAGGCCTTATGATGGGGGTTATCAATGATTCATTTACCTTTAAAAGATATGTTTAAACTCATCTTCCACAGGCCTTATGATGGGGGTTATCAATGATTCATTTACCTTTAAAAGATATGTTTTAACTCATCTTCCACAGGCCTTATGATGGGGGTTATCAATGATTCATTTACCTTTAAAAGATATGTTTTAACTCATCTTCCACAGGCCTTATGATGGGGGTTATCAATGATTCATTTACCTTTAAAAGATATGTTTTAACTCCTCTTCCACAGGCCTTATGATGGGGGTTATCAATGATTCATTTACCTTTAAAAGATATGTTTTAACTCATCTTCCACAGGCCTTATGATGGGGGTTTATCAATGATTCATTTACCTTTAAAAGATATGTTTTAACTCATCTTCCACAGGCCTTATGATGGGGGTTATCAATGATTCATTTACCTTTAAAAGATATGTTTTAACTCATCTTCCACAGGCCTTATGATGTAGGTTATCAATGATTCATTTACCTCCTTCTGAGATATTTTTAACTCATCTTCCACAGGCCTTATGATGGGGGTTATCAATGATTAATTTACCTTTAAAAGATATGTTTTAACTCATCTTCCACAGGCCTTATGATGGGGTTTATCAATGATTCATTTACCTTTAAAGATTATAGTTTTAACTCATCTTCCACAGGCCTTAATGGGGTTATCAACTGATTCATTTACCTTTAAAAGATATGTTTAAACTCATCTTCCACAGGCCTTATATGATGGGGGTTATCAATGATTCATTTACCTTTAAAAGATATGTTTAAACTCATCTTCCACAGGCCGTATGATGGGGTTTATCAATGATTCATTTACCTTTAAAAGATATGTTTTAACTCATCTTCCACAGGCCTTATGATGGGGGTTATCAATGATTCATTTACCTTTAAAAGATATGTTTAAACTCATCTTCCACAGGCCTTATGATGGGGGTTATCAATGATTCATTTACCTTTAAAAGATATGTTTTAACTCATCTTCCACAGGCCTTATGATGGGGTTATCAATGATTCATTTACCTTTAAAAGATATGTTTTAACTCATCTTCCACAGGCCTTATGATGGGGGTTATCAATGATTCATTTACCTTTAAAAGATATGTTTTAACTCATCTTCCACAGGCCTTATGATGGGGGTTATCAATGATTCATTTACCTTTAAAAGATATGTTTAAACTCATCTTCCACAGGCCTTATGATGGGGGTTATCAATGATTCATTTACCTTTAAAAGATATGTTTTAACTCATCTTCCACAGGCCTTATGATGGGGGTTATCAATGATTCATTTACCTTTAAAAGATATGTTTTAACTCATCTTCCACAGGCCTTATGATGGGGTTTATCAATGATTCATTTACCTTTAAAAGATATGTTTTAACTCATCTTCCACAGGTATGTAGATAAGAGGTAAGAATGAGACATTTTAGTTAACGATGTCTCCTAGTCTAAAAGAGATTTTAGTAAATGATGTCTCCTAGTCTGAATGAGATTTTAGTTAACGATGTCTCCTAGTCTAAAAGAGATTGTAGTTAACGATGTCTCCTAGTCTAAAAGAGATTTTAGTTAACGATGTCTCCTCGTCTAAAAGAGATTATAGTTACTGATGTGACCTAGTCTAAAATAGATTGTAGTTAACGATGTCTCCTAGTCTAAAAGAGATTTTAGTTTCTGATGTCACCTAGTCTAAAATAGATTGTAGTTAACGATGTCTCCTAGTCTAAAAGAGATTTTAGTAAATGATGTCTCCGAGTCTGAATGAGATTTTAGTTAACGATGTCTCCTAGTCTAAAAGAGATTGTAGTTAACGATGTCTCCTAGTCTAAAAGAGATTGTAGTTACTGATGTCACCTAGTCTAAAATAGATTGTAGTTAACGATGTCTCCTAGTCTAAAAGAGATTTTAGTAAATGATGTCTCCTAGTATGAATGAGATTATAGTTATTGATGTCTCCTAGTCTGAATGAGATTATAGTTACTGATGTCTCCTAGTCTGAATGAGATTATAGTTACTGATGTCTCCTAGTCTGAATGAGATTATAGTTACTGATGTCTCCTAGTCTGAATGAGATTATAGTTACTGATGTCTCCTAGTCTGAATGAGATTATAGTTACTGATGTCTCCTAGTCTAAAAGAGATTATAGTTATTGATGTCTCCTAGTCTGAATGAGATTATAGTTACTGATGTCTCCTAGTCTGAATGAGATTATAGTTACTGATGTCTCCCAGTCTGAATGAGATTATAGTTACTGATGTCTCCCAGTCTGAATGAGATTATAGTTACTGATGTCTCCTAGTCTGAATGAGATTATAGTTACTGATGTCTCCTAGTCTGAATGAGATTATAGTTACTGATGTCTCCTAGTCTGAATGAGATTATAGTTACTGATGTCTCCTAGTCTGAATGAGATTATAGTTACTGATGTCTCCCAGTCTAGTGTAAAAGTGTATATGATCTTTCAGAAAGATATCAACTCATTCTGCATGCTATCAGCCCTTGCCGCCTCCGTGTAAAGGCTGTGTTCGGATTCGTCTCCTGTCCTGGTTGTGGGTGGAAAGACAGTAAGAACGGTAGCTGAAAACCCACTACTCTGGCGACACCACCATGACGTGTTTTTCGTGGTCAAACATGAACCCAATCAGACTCACCACGATGCCGGCTACCCTGCCCCTCTATTTGGCTACCCTGCCACCTCTATAAACCCCTTCTAAACAGTATTTAACCAAGGGGCCTTTATGAGCTACAGACTTGCTACAGACTTGAACCACTACGGCTCCCTGCCATTGTTTTTCACTAGGCTACCCTGCCACCTCTACACTCTAACCACTAGTCTACCCTGCCACCTCTACACTCTAACCACTAGGCTACCCTGCCACCTCTACACTCTAACCACACCTCTACACTCTAACCACTAGGCTACCCTGCCACCTCTACACTCTAACCACTAGGCTACCCTGCCACCTCTACACTCTAACCACTAGGCTACCCTACCACCTCTACACTCTAACCACTAGGCTACCCTGCCACCTCTACACTCTAACCACTAGGCTACCCTGCCACCTCTACACTCTAACCACTAGGCTACCCTACCACCTCTACACTCTAACCACTAGGCTACCCTGCCGCCCTCATAAACCCCTTTTAAACAGTATTGGAGCTACAGACTACTTACTATCTATTGTTTTCTGAATCCATTGGTAGCAACATTTTTAGCAGGTTTTTAACAGGCAGATCTTTATTTTTAATAGTTTTGTGTTCTGTTCTACATGAGGCCCTGCTTGTCCTGAAAAGGAAAATGGTAGAAACACATTCATAGTGGAGCTAAATATAAGGGCTGCAAATGCAGATAAATGAAAGTCAGTTAAATGAAAAGCTGATTTTATGGGGGCTGGGGTCTCGGGACTCATTTATTTTATTTATTATTTATTATTGACAAGGCATGAGTTCAGAGTCATCATCTTCATCAAATTAACTAACTCAAAACAACACAGCCTGGTCTCTGTTTTGTTGAAACCTTCTATCACCCAAGGATTTATTGAAGGATAAACATGATCAGATTAATAGTTATGTGTATTGTATTGATGTATAGTTTTACCCAGTGCTTCCTGATTGGTTGAAAACAACCAGCCTGCTGTGAATGAGATGTAACTCTGATTTTGTAGATTGTTGGTTTTAATAACAAGGGACGTGTCTTTAGGCCTCTACTCGTTGCTAACGCGTAGCTAGCTAACAACTAACAAAAGAAAAAGAAGAAGAAGAAGAAGAAGGAGACGACTAGAGCACTTGTTATTCTTTCTCTGTGTCTCGATGGGTTAAATATTTATTCTTCTCCGCAGTCGGAAGGTCTGGGATGAACGTGAGGTACCAACTTACAAATTAGTTAAGATATGAAGACATACACCCGAAAATAAAACTAGGACGTTTGGGTCTTGACCATCAGAGAATATCATTGGCTGGTGGAATTAATTTAAATTCCTCTCAGTGCCCTCAGGCATCCTATTATCATACTAGTATTATGTCGGCAGAAGTTCAGACCAGTGGGTTCTACTTCCTAGCGTTCCCTAGTTTTAAAAGGTATGAAAGACTGACTCCCTGTGAAATCAATTAATGAGGTCAAAGTCAGGTTGTTTAGAGTTCAGAATCACCTGACTGGAATTAAGTGACTGTCGGATATGTGCGTGTTTGGGTAGGAGACAGAAATGAGTCAAACTGTCTATTTCACAAATATCACAGTTAGCTGTATTTCTGTGCTAACACACTGTGTCGAATGGGGCTAACACACTGTGTTGAATGGGGCTGACACACTGTGTTGAATGGGGCTAACACACTGTGTTGAATGGGGCTGACACACTGTGTTGAATGGGGCTAACACACTGTGTTGAATGTGGCTAACACTGTGTTGAATGGGGCTAACACACTGTGTTGAATGGGGCTAAAACTGTGTTGAATGGGGCTAACACACTGTGTTGAATGGGGCTAACACACTGTGTTGAATGTGGCTAACACTGTGTTGAATGGGGCTAACACACTGTGTTGAATGGGGCTAACACTGTGTTGAATGGGGCTAACACACTGTGTTGAATGGGGCTAACACACTGTGTTGAATGGGGCTAACACACTGTGTTGAATGGGGCTAACACTGTGTTGAATGGGGCTAACACACTGTGTTGAATGGGGCTAGCACACTGTGTTGAATGGGGCTAACACACTGTGTTGAATGGGGCTAACACACTGTGTTGAATGGGGCTAGCACTGTGTTTAATGGGGCTAACACACTGTGTTGAATGGGGCTAACACACTGTGTTGAATGGGGCTAACACACTGTGTTGAATGGGGCTAACACTGTGTTGAATGGGGCTAACACTGTGTTGAATGGGGCTAACACACTGTGTTGAATGGGGCTAACACACTGTGTTGAATGGGGCTAACACACTGTGTTGAATGGGGCTAACACTGTGTTGAATGGGGCTAACACACTGTGTTGAATGGGGCTAGCACACTGTGTTGAATGGGGCTAACACACTGTGTTGAATGGGGCTAACGCACTGTGTTGAATGGGGCTAGCACTGTGTTTAATGGGGCTAACACACTGTGTTGAATGGGGCTAACACACTGTGTTGAATGAGGCTGACACACTGTGTTGAATGGGGCTAACACACTGTGTTGAATGGGGCTAACACTGTGTTGAATGGGGCTAACACACTGTGTTGAATGGGGCTAACACACTGTGTTGAATGGGGCTAACACACTGTGTTGAATGGGGCTAACACTGTGTTGAATTGGGCTAACACACTGTGTTGAATGGGGCTAACACACTGTGTTGAATGGGGCTAACACACTGTGTTGAATGGGGCTAACACACTGTGTTGAATGGGGCTAACACACTGCGTTTAATGGGGCTAACACACTGTGTTGAATGGGGCTAACACACTGTGTTGAATGGGGCTAACAAACTGTGTTGAATGGGGCTAACACACTGCGTTGAATGGGGCTAACAAGCTGTGTTGAATGGGGCTAACACACTGTGTTGAATGGGGCTGACACACTGTGTTGAATGGGGCTAACACACTGTGTTGAATGTGGCTAACACTGTGTTGAATGGGGCTAACACACTGTATTGAATGGGGCTAACACTGTGTTGAATGGGGCTAACACACTGTGTTGAATGGGGCTAACACACTGTGTTGAATGGGGCTAACAAACTGTGTTGAATGGGGCTAACACACTGTGTTGAATGGGGATAACACACTGTGTTGAATGGGGCTAACACACTGTGTTGAATGGGGCTAACACACTGTGTTGAATGGGGCTAACACACTGTGTTGAATGGGGCTAACACACTGCGTTGAATGGGGCTAACAAGCTGTGTTGAATGGGGCTAACACACTGTGTTGAATGGGGCTGACACACTGTGTTGAATGGGGCTAACACACTGTGTTGAATGTGGCTAACACTGTGTTGAATGGGGCTAACACACTGTATTGAATGGGGCTAACACTGTGTTGAATGGGGCTAACACACTGTGTTGAATGGGGCTAACACACTGTGTTGAATGGGGCTAACAAACTGTGTTGAATGGGGCTAACACACTGTGTTGAATGGGGATAACACACTGTGTTGAATGGGGATAACACACTGTGTTGAATGGGGCTAACACACTGTATGTGATCCCCTGCTGCCTCTATTCACAACTATGTGTCAAGTGAAGCCAACCAAAGAAACACTTTGTTGTTCTATAAGCAAAGAAAACATATATTTTTTTAAGTTTGTAGAACAAATGTTTACACCTGTAGACCTAGGCGTTGAGTAGGTTAGATTAACAGAGAGTGATGTGTGAAAAGGACACTGTTTAAATATAAAATATACCCTTTCTGAAAACCCCAGATACCTGTTTAAAACAGATGATGTTTAAAGATAATCTTTTGATAAATCTCCTTCCTGCAGTTTGTTGCAAGTAGAGCTTTTGACCGTGTTTCCATAATAACTCCTGACTGCACGTACTGCCAGAGAAATACAGTCTATGTTTCTACGTTGCTAGACCGTGGAGGCTAAACACAATACTTTGGAAGACATGTTAAAGAAACGTTATCGCAGAATCGCAGAATCATAACTATTCAGAACCGTTGCGATGAGACTCGAAATTGAGCTGTGTCCATCGATCGTCCTTGAGATGTTTCTACAACTTGATTGGAGTCCACCTGTGGTAAATTCAATTGATTGCGCATGATTTGGAACGGCACACACCCTGTCTATATAAGGTCCCATAGTTGACAGTGCACGTCAGAACAAGCCTGAACACTTACCGATTGCATTATATGTGATAGTATGTCCCTGACGCCCTGTGTTCCCGCTGTGCTGCAGAAACAGAAGTGGTATTTTGACGTCTTTGTACTTGCCTGTATGCTGGTTGCTATGTTCTGGGAGACTGTCAATAAAGCGCATTAATGCACCTCCACGGCAAGGTTTCAACGTCTTAGAGGCTAAGTCTTGATTTGTTTTGGCTATTGGCAGATTTACGGGGTTGCGATTAAATGTAATTGATTAGTCAATAATCAGTCTATTATGTAAATGTCTGAGCATACTAATCAGCTAGGAAAACAATGTGGCCAGTTTAATTCAGTTTGGCTGCCGCAAGAAAAACACACAAAATCAATCAAGTATTGTTCCCTCTGTTACAGACCCCCTGGTACTAATCAGAGTATGATCCTGGTCAAACCTCTTACAGACCCCCTGGTACTAATCAGAGTATGATCCTGGTCAAACCTCCTACAGACTCCATGGTACTAATCAGAGTATGATCCTGGTCAAACCTCTTACAGACCCCCTGGTACTAATCAGAGTATGATCCTGGTCAAACCTCTGGTACAGACCCCCTGGTACTAATCAGAGTATGATCCTGGTCAAACCTCTTACAGACCCCCTGGTACTAATCAGAGTATGATCCTGGTCAAACCTCTTACAGACGCTCTGGTACTAATCAGAGTATGATCCTGGTCAAACCTCTTACAGACCCCCTGGTACTAATCAGAGTATGATCCTGGTCAAACCTCTGGTACAGACCCCCTGGTACTAATCAGAGTGTGATCCTGGTCAAACCTCTTACAGACCCCCTGGTACTAATCAGAGTATGATCCTGGTCAAACCTCTTACAGGCCCCCTGGTACTAATCAGAGTATGATCCTGGTCAAACCTCTTACAGACCCCCTGGTACTAATCAGAGTATGATCCTGGTCAAACCTCTTACAGACCCCCTGGTACTAATCAGAGTGTGATCCTGGTCAAACCTCTGGTACAGACTCCCTGGTACTAATCAGAGTATGATCCTGGTCAAACCTCTTACAGACCCCCTGGTACTAATCAGAGTATGATCCTGGTCAAACCTCTTACAGACCCCCTGGTACTAATCAGAGTATGATCCTGGTCAAACCTCTTACAGACCCCCTGGTACTAATCAGAGTATGATCCTGGTCAAACCTCTTACAGACTCCCTGGTACTAATCAGAGTATGATCCTGGTCAAACCTCTGGTACAGACTCCCTGGTACTAATCAGAGTATGATCCTGGTCAAACCTCTTACAGACTCCCTGGTACTAATCAGAGTATGATCCTGGTCAAACCTCTTACAGACCCCCTGGTACTAATCAGAGTATGATCCTGGTCAAACCTCTTACAGACTCCATGGTACTAATCAGAGTATGATCCTGGTCAAACCTCTTACAGACCCCCTGGTACTAATCAGAGTATGATCCTGGTCAAACCTCTTACAGACCCCCTGGTACTAATCAGAGTATGATCCTGGTCAAACCTCTTACAGACTCCCTGGTACTAATCAGGGTATGATCCTGGTCAAACCTCTGGTACAGACTCCCTGGTACTAATCAGAGTATGATCCTGGTCAAACCTCTTACAGACTCCCTGATACTAATCAGAGTATGATCCTGGTCAAACCTCTTACAGACCCCCTGGTACTAATCAGAGTATGATCCTGGTCAAACCTCTTACAGACCCCCTGGTACTAATCAGAGTATGATCCTGGTCAAACCTCTTACAGGCTCCATGGTACTAATCAGAGTATGATCCTGGTCAAACCTCTTACAGACCCCTGGTACTAATCAGAGTATGATCCTGGTCAAACCTCTGGTACAGACCCCCTGGTACTAATCAGAGTATGATCCTGGTCAAACCTCTTACAGACCCCCTGGTACTAATCAGAGTATGATCCTGGTCAAACCTCTTACAGACCCCCTGGTACTAATCAGAGTATGATCCTGGTCAAACCTCTTACAGACCCCCTGGTACTAATCAGAGTATGATCCTGGTCAAACCTCTGGTACAGACCCCCTGGTACTAATCAGAGTGTGATCCTGGTCAAACCTCTTACAGACCCCCTGGTACTAATCAGAGTATGATCCTGGTCAAACCTCTTACAGGCCCCCTGGTACTAATCAGAGTATGATCCTGGTCAAACCTCTTACAGACCCCCTGGTACTAATCAGAGTATGATCCTGGTCAAACCTCTTACAGACCCCCTGGTACTAATCAGAGTGTGATCCTGGTCAAACCTCTGGTACAGACTCCCTGGTACTAATCAGAGTATGATCCTGGTCAAACCTCTTACAGACCCCCTGGTACTAATCAGAGTATGATCCTGGTCAAACCTCTTACAGACCCCCTGGTACTAATCAGAGTATGATCCTGGTCAAACCTCTTACAGACCCCCTGGTACTAATCAGAGTATGATCCTGGTCAAACCTCTGGTACAGACTCCCTGGTACTAATCAGGGTATGATCCTGGTCAAACCTCTGGTACAGACTCCCTGGTACTAATCAGAGTATGATCCTGGTCAAACCTCTTACAGACTCCCTGGTACTAATCAGAGTATGATCCTGGTCAAACCTCTTACAGACCCCCTGGTACTAATCAGAGTATGATCCTGGTCAAACCTCTTACAGGCCCCCTGGTACTAATCAGAGTATGATCCTGGTCAAACCTCTTACAGACCCCCTGGTACTAATCAGAGTATGATCCTGGTCAAACCTCTTACAGACCCCCTGGTACTAATCAGAGTGTGATCCTGGGCAAACCTCTTACAGACCCCCTGGTACTAATCAGAGTGTGATGCTGGTCAGACCCCCTGGTACTAATCAGAGTGTGATCCTGGTCAGACCCCTTGGTACTAATCAGAGTGTGATCCTGGTCAGACCCCCTGGTACTAATCAGAGTGTGATCCTGGTCAAACCCCAGACCCCCTGGTACTAATCAGAGTGTGATCCTGGTCAAACCTCCAGACCCCCTGGTACTAATCAGAGTGTGATCCTGGTCAACCCCAGA
Source organism: Oncorhynchus keta (assembly GCF_023373465.1). Classification (NCBI taxonomy): domain Eukaryota; kingdom Metazoa; phylum Chordata; class Actinopteri; order Salmoniformes; family Salmonidae; genus Oncorhynchus; species Oncorhynchus keta. The sequence continues at coordinate 53,206,305 of NC_068438.1, read as the reverse complement.
CTCCTGGTACTAATCAGAGTGTGATCCTGGTCAAACCCTTACAGACCCCTGGTACTAATCAGAGTGTGATCCTGGTCAAACCTCTGGTACAGACCCCTGGTACTAATCAGAGTGTGATCCTGGTCAAACCCCAGACTGGTACTAATCAGAGTGTGATCCTGGTCAGAACCTCTTACAGACCCTGGTACTAATCAGAGTGTGATCCTGGTCAGACCCCAGACCCCTGGTACTAATCAGAGTATGATCCTGGTCAAACCTCTTACAGACCCCCTGGTACTGATCAGAGTGTGATCCTGGTCAAACCCCTGGTACTAATCAGAGTGTGATCCTGGTCAAACAGACCCCTGGTACTAATCAGAGTGTGATCCTGGTCAGACCCCTGGTACTAATCAGAGTGTGATCCTGGTCAAACCTCTGGTACAGACCCCCTGGTACTAATCAGAGTGTGATCCTGGTCAGACCCCCTGGTACTAATCAGAGTGTGATCCTGGTCAAACCCCCTGGTACTAATCAGAGTGTGATCCTGGTCAGACCCCCTGGTACTAATCAGAGTGTGATCCTGGTCAGACCCCCTGGTACTAATCAGAGTGTGATCCTGGTCAGACCCCCTGGTACTAATCAGAGTGTGATCCTGGTCAGACCCCCTGGTACTAATCAGAGTGTGATCCTGGTCAGACCCCCTGGTACTAATCAGAGTGTGATCCTGGTCAAACCCCCTGGTACTAATCAGAGTGTGATCCTGGTCAGACCCCCTGGTACTAATCAGACCCCTGGTACTAATCAGTGATCCTGGTCAAACCCCTGGTACTAATCAGAGTGTGATCCTGGTCAGACCCCTGGTACTAATCAGAGTGTGATCCTGGTCAGACCCCTGGTACTAATCAGAGTGTGATCCTGGTCAGACCCCCTGGTACTAATCAGAGTGTGATCCTGGTCAGACCCCTGGTAATAATCAGAGTGTGATCCTGGTCAGACCCCCTGGTACTAATCAGAGTGTGGTCCTGGTCAGACCCCCTGGTACTAATCAGAGTGTGATCCTGGTCAAACCCCCTGGTACTAATCAGAGTGTGATCCTGGTCAGACCCCCTGGTACTAATCAGAGTGTGATCCTGGTCAAACCCCCTGGTACTAATCAGAGTGTGATCCTGGTCAGACCCCCTGGTACTAATCAGAGTGTGATCCTGGTCATCATAAAGATAGGATGCCATTTGAAATTGCCGTTAAGGAAACACAAAGTGATGCTGTGAAAAAAAGTTGATTCCCTTTTCTATAAAATGAGACTGCTGCTGCTGACAAAAGCATCTGGTCTCCATTTGTCTTAGTATGGTCAATGAACCAATAATCACCAGAAGACGCTCCAGAGGATTTCTCCTATTATTCCCATCTGTTCTGGAAGCAGCAGCCGTGTCTGTCTGGTACTGCAAGCCAGCGCTACTGAGTTTGGATAAATGTTGACAAACTTTTGTCTCACATCGATCGATCATCTTACCCCAAGCTTGCATGTAAAATAAAGATATTTTTGGGTTTGTGAGTGTATCAAAAGTTATTAGGCTGTGAGACTGAAACAAATCGGAAGATGTTTGGCTAACATCTAGCAAGGCTAATTCCATCGACGTTACCAACTGCAAATACAAATAATATATTTTGATTAGTGAGTTCATACTTGTTGTTTTTTTATAGATGTTTTATTGATTTCTAATTATAATCTGTCAACTCCAGTTGGTGAGTTAATTTTATATTTATTTAACCCGGTTCTCTAATCGAGGTCGGTAGACCTCTTTCCTAAGGTACGACCAAATGTTTGTTTCTACGGAAACGCTGTCCAGAAAAAAACAGTGTAAAGCTTTCAAAGCTCAGTATTATCAGTCACCTGGAGACACATATCAATCACATACAGCCTGTAGAGTAATTCACATGGAGGTATAACCTTGATGCTGTCCTGGGTACCAACGCGTACTATATCCTCCTGGGTACCAACACGTACTGTATCCTCCTGGGTACCAACGCGTACTGTATCCTCCTGGGTACCAACGCGTACTGTATCCTCCTGGGTACCAACGCGTACTGTATCCTCCTGGGTACCAACGCGTACTGTATCCTCCTGGGTACCAACGCGTACTGTATCCTCCTGGGTACCAACGCGTACTGTATCCTCCTGGGTACCAACGCGTACTGTATCCTCCTGGGTACCAACGCGTACTGTATCCTCCTGGGTACCAACGCGTACTGTATCCTCCTGGGTACCAACGCGTACTGTATCCTCCTGGGTACCAACACGTACTGTATCCTCCTGGGTACCAACACGTACTGTATCCTCCTGGGTACCAACACGTACTGTATCCTCCTGGGTACCAACGCGTACTGTATCCTCCTGGGTACCAACGCGTACTGTATCCTCCTGGGTACCAACGCGTACTGTATCCTCCTGGGTACCAACGCGTACTGTATCCTCCTGGGTACCAACGCGTACTGTATCCTCCTGGGTAACAACGCGTACTGTATCCTCCTGGGTACCAACGCGTACTGTATCCTCCTGGGTACCAACGCGTACTGTATCCTCCTGGGTACCAACGCGTACTGTATCCTCCTGGGTACCAACACGTACTGTATCCTCCTGGGTACCAACACGTACTGTATCCTCCTGGGTACCAACACGTACTGTATCCTCCTGGGTACCGACGCGTACTGTATCCTCCTGGGTACCGACGCGTACTGTATCCTCCTGGGTACCGACGCGTACTGTATCCTCCTGGGTACCGACACGTACTGTATCCTCCTCGGTACCAACTCGTACTGTATCCTCCTGGGTACCGACGCGTACTGTATCCTCCTGGGTACCAACGCGTACTGTATCCTCCTGGGTACCAACGCGTACTGTATCCTCCTGGGTACCAACGCGTACTGTATCCTCCTGGGTACCAACTCGTACTGTATCCTCCTGGGTACCAACACGTACTGTATCCTCCTGGGTACCAACACGTACTGTATCCTCCTGGGTACCAACTCGTACTGTATCCTCCTGGGTACCAACACGTACTGTATCCTCCTGGGTACCAACACGTACTGTATCCTCCTGGGTACCAACACGTACTGTATCCTCCTGGGTACCAACTCGTACTGTATCCTCCTGGGTACCAACACGTACTGTATCCTCCTGGGTACCAACTCGTACTGTATCCTCCTGGGTACCAACACGTACTGTATCCTCCTGGGTACCAACGCGTACTGTATCCTCCTGGGTACCAACACGTACTGTATCCTACTGGGTACCAACGTGTACTGTATCCTCCTGGGTACCAACACGTACTGTATCCTCCTGGGTACCAACTCCTACTGTATCCTCCTGGGTACCAACACGTACTGTATCCTCCTGGGTACCAACGCATACTGTATCCTCCTGGGTACCAACACGTACTGTATCCTCCCGGTTACCAACGCGTACTGTATCCTCCTGGGTACCAACACATACTGTATCCTCGCCTCACTACGCAGACTATTTGATTTGATTTCACCTTTAATTTAACTAGGCTCGTCAAATTTTTATTGATAATGACGACCTACCAAAAGGCAAAAAGGCCTGCTGGGCCGAGGGGGCTGAGATTAAAAATAAATTAAATTAATACAGGACAAAAAACATACATCATGAAAAGAGAGACAACACAACACTACATAAAGAGAGACAACACAACACTACATAAAGAGAGACAACACAACACTACAAAAAGAGAGACAACACAACACTACATAAAGAGAGACAACACAACACTACATAAAGAGAGACAACACAACACTACATAAAGAGAGACAACACAACACTACAAAAAGAGAGACCATAACACTACATAAAGAGAGACAACACAACACTACATAAAGAGAGACACCACAACACTACATAAAGAGAGACAACACAACACTACATAAAGAGAGACAACACAACACTACATAAAGAGAGACACCACAACACTACATAAAGAGAGACAACACAACACTACATAAAGAGAGACACCACAACACTACATAAAGAGAGACAACACAACACTACATAAAGAGAGACAACACAACACTACATAAAGAGAGACAACACAACACTACATAAAGAGAGACAACACAACACTACATAAAGAGAGACAACACAACACTACATAAAGAGAGACAACACAACACTACATAAAGAGAGACACCACAACACTACATAAAGAGAGACACCACAACACTACATAAAGAGAGACAACACAACACTACATAAAGAGAGACAACAACACTACATAAAGAGAGACACTACATAAAGAGAGACACACAACACTACATAAAGAGAGACAACACAACACTACATAAAGAGAGACAACACAACACTACATAAAGAGAGACACCACAACACTACATAAAGAGAGACACCACAACACTACATAAAGAGAGACAACACAACACTAATAAAGAGAGACAACACAACACTACATAAAGAGAGACAACAACAACACACATAAAGAGAGACACCACAACACTACATAAAGAGAGACACCACAACACTACATAAAGAGAGACACCACAACACTACATAAAGAGAGACACCACAACACTACATAAAGAGAGACAACACAACACTACATAAAGAGAGACAACAACACTACATAAAGAGAGACAACACAACACTACATAAAGAGAGACAACACAACACTACAAAGAGAGACACCACAACACTACATAAAGAGAGACAACACAACACTACATAAAGAGAGACACCACAACACTACATAAAGAGAGACACCACAACACTACATAAAGAGAGACAACACAACACTACATAAAGAGAGACCACAACACTACATAAAGAGAGACAACACAACACTACATAAAGAGAGACCACAACACTACATAAAGAGAGACAACACAACACTACATAAAGAGAGACCACAACACTACATAAAGAGAGACAACAACACTACATAAAGTGAGACACCACAACACTACATAAAGAGAGACAACACAACACTACATAAAGAGAGACACCACAACACTACATAAAGAGAGACACACCACTACATAAAGAGAGACCACAACACTACATAAAGAGAGACAACAACACTACATAAAGAGAGACACCACAACACTACATAAAGAGAGACCACAACACTACATAAAGAGAGACAACACAACACTACATAAAGAGAGATACCACAACACTACATAAAGAGAGACAACACTACGTAAAGAGAGACACCACATCACTACATAAAGAGAGACACCACAACACTACATAAAGAGAGACAACACAACACGACATAAAGAGAGACAACACAACACTACATAAAGAGAGACAACACAACACTACATAAAGAGAGACAACACAACACAACATAAAGAGAGACCTAAGACAACACAACACTACATAAAGAGAGACCTCAACACTACATAAAGAGAGACAACAACACTACATAAAGAGAGACAACACAACACTACATAAAGAGAGACCTAAGACAACACAACACTACATAAAGAGAGACCTAAGACAACACAACACTACATAAAGAGAGACCTCAACACTACATAAAGAGAGACCTAAGACAACACAACACTACATAAAGAGAGACAACACAACACTACATAAAGAGAGACCTAAGACAACACAACACTACATAAAGAGAGACCTCAACACTACATAAAGAGAGACAACAACACTACATAAAGAGAGACACCACAACACTACATAAAGAGAGACCTAAGACAACACAACACTACATAAAGAGAGTCAACACAACACTACATAAAGAGAGACCTCAACACTACATAAAGAGAGACAACAACACTACATAAAGAGAGACAACACAACACTACATAAAGAGAGACAACACAACACTACATAAAGAGAGACACCACAACACTACATAAAGAGACCTAAGACAACACAACACTACATAAAGAGAGACAACACAACACTACATAAAGAGAGACCTCAACACTACATAAAGAGAGACAACACAACACTACATAAAGAGAGACAACACAACACTACATAAAGAGAGACAACACAACACTACATAAAGAGAGACAACACAACACTACATAAAGAGAGACACCACAACACTACATAAAGAGAGACACCACAACACTACATAAAGAGAGACAACACAACACTACATAAAGAGAGACACCACAACACTACATAAAGAGAGACGACACAACACTACATAAAGAGAGACAACACAACACTACATAAAGAGAGACACCACAACACTACATAAAGAGAGACAACACAACACTACATAAAGAGAGACACCACAACACTACATAAAGAGAGACACCACAACACTACATAAAGAGAGACAACACAACACTACATAAAGAGAGACAACACAACACTACATAAAGAGAGACAACAACACTACATAAAGAGAGACACCACAACACTACATAAAGAGAGACACCACAACACTACATAAAGAGAGACACCACAACACTACATAAAGAGAGACACCACAACACTACATAAAGAGAGACAACACAACACTACATAAAGAGAGACAACACAACACTACATAAAGAGAGACAACACAACACTACATAAAGAGAGACAACACAACACTACTAAAGAGAGACACCACAACACTACATAAAGAGAGACAACACAACACTACATAAAGAGAGACAACAACACTACATAAAGAGAGACACCACAACACTACATAAAGAGAGACAACACAACACTACATAAAGAGAGACCACAACACTACATAAAGAGAGACAACACAACACTACATAAAGAGAGACCACAACACTACATAAAGAGAGACAACACAACACTACATAAAGAGAGACCACAACACTACATAAAGAGAGACAACAACACTACATAAAGTGAGACACCACAACACTACATAAAGAGAGACAACACAACACTACATAAAGAGAGACACCACAACACTACATAAAGAGAGACACACACTACATAAAGAGAGACCACAACACTACATAAAGAGAGACAACAACACTACATAAATACAGACAACACAACACTACATAAAGAGAGACACACCACTACATAAAGAGAGACCATAACACTACATAAAGAGAGACAACAACACTACATAAAGAGAGACACCACAACACTACATAAAGAGAGACAACACAACACTACATAAAGAGAGACACCACAACACTACATAAAGAGAGACAACACAACACGACATAAAGAGAGAGACAACACAACACTACATAAAGAGAGACCTAAGACAACACAACACTACATAAAGAGAGACCTAAGACAACACAACACTACATAAAGAGAGACCTCAACACTACATAAAGAGAGACCTAAGACAACACAACACTACATAAAGAGAGACAACACAACACTACATAAAGAGAGACCTAAGACAACACAACACTACATAAAGAGAGACCTCAACACTACATAAAGAGAGACAACAACACTACATAAAGAGAGACACCACAACACTACATAAAGAGAGACCTAAGACAACACAACACTACATAAAGAGAGACAACACAACACTACATAAAGAGAGACAACACAACACTACATAAAGAGAGACACCACAACACTACATAAAGAGAGACAACACAACACTACATAAAGAGAGACCTCAACACTACATAAAGAGAGACACCACAACACTACATAAAGAGAGACCTAAGACAACACAACACTACATAAAGAGAGACAACACAACACTACATAAAGAGAGACCTCAACACTACATAAAGAGAGACACCACAACACTACATAAAGAGAGACAACACAACACTACATAAAGAGAGACAACACAACACTACATAAAGAGAGACAACACAACACTACATAAAGAGAGACACCACAACACTACATAAAGAGAGACAACACAACACTACATAAAGAGAGACCTCAACACTACATAAAGAGAGACAACACAACACTACATAAAGAGAGACCTCAACACTACATAAAGAGAGACACCTCAACACTACATAAAGAGAGACACCACAACACTACATAAAGAGAGACCTAAGACAACACAACACTACATAAAGAGAGACAACACAACACTACATAAAGAGAGACCTCAACACTACATAAAGAGAGACACCACAACACTACATAAAGAGAGTCAACACAACACTACATAAAGAGAGACCTCAACACTACATAAAGAGAGACAACAACACTACATAAAGAGAGACAACACAACACTACATAAAGAGAGACAACACAACACTACATAAAGAGAGACACCACAACACTACATAAAGAGAGACCTAAGACAACACAACACTACATAAAGAGAGACAACACAACACTACATAAAGAGAGACCTCAACACTACATAAAGAGAGACAACACAACACTACATAAAGAGAGACAACACAACACTACATAAAGAGAGACAACACAACACTACATAAAGAGAGACAACACAACACTACATAAAGAGAGACACCACAACACTACATAAAGAGAGACAACACTACATAAAGAGAGACAACACAACACTACATAAAGAGAGACAACAACACTACACAAAGAGAGACGACCACAACACTACATAAAGAGAGACACCACAACACTACATACAGAGAGACACCACAACACTACATAAAGAGAGACAACACAACACTACATAAAGAGAGACACCACAACACTACATAAAGAGAGACACCACTACACTACATAAAGAGAGACAACACAACACTACATAAAGAGAGACAACACAACACTACATAAAGAGAGACAACAACACTACATAAAGAGAGACACCACAACACTACATAAAGAGAGACACCACAACACTACATAAAGAGAGACACCACAACACTACATAAAGAGAGACAACACAACACTACATAAAGAGAGACAACACAACACTACATAAAGAGAGACAACAACACTACATAAAGAGAGACAACACAACACTACATAAAGAGAGACACCACAACACTACATAAAGAGAGACAACACAACACTACATAAAGAGAGACACCACAACACTACGTAAAGAGAGACAACAACACTACATAAAGAGAGACCACAACATTACATAAAGAGAGACAACACAACACTACATAAAGAGAGACCACAACATTACATAAAGAGAGACAACACAACACTACATAAAGAGAGACCACAACACTACATAAAGAGAGACAACACAACACTACATAAAGAGAGACCACAACACTACATAAAGAGAGACAACAACACTACATAAAGTGAGACACCACAACACTACATAAAGAGAGACAACACAACACTACATAAAGAGAGACACCACAACACTACATAAAGAGAGACACACCACTACATAAAGAGAGACCACAACACTACATAAAGAGAGACAACAACACTACATAAATACAGACAACACAACACTACATAAAGAGAGACACCACAACACTACATAAAGAGAGACACCACAACACTACATAAAGAGAGACAACACAACACTACATAAAGAGAGACACCACAACACTACATAAAGAGAGACACACCACTACATAAAGAGAGACCATAACACTACATAAGAGACACCACAACACTACATAAAGAGAGACACCGCAACACTACATAAAGAGAGACCTAAGACAACACAACACTACATAAAGAGAGACCTAAGACAACACAACACTACATAAAGAGAGACCTCAACACTACATAAAGAGAGACCTAAGACAACACAACACTACATAAAGAGAGACAACACAACACTACATAAAGAGAGACCTAAGACAACACAACACTACATAAAGAGAGACCTCAACACTACATAAAGAGAGACAACAACACTACATAAAGAGAGACACCACAACACTACATAAAGAGAGACCTAAGACAACACAACACTACATAAAGAGAGACAACACAACACTACATAAAGAGAGACCTCAACACTACATAAAGAGAGACAACAACACTACATAAAGAGAGACAACACAACACTACATAAAGAGAGACAACACAACACTACATAAAGAGAGACACCACAACACTACATAAAGAGAGACCTAAGACAACACAACACTACATAAAGAGAGACAACACAACACTACATAAAGAGAGACCTCAACACTACATAAAGAGAGACACCACAACACTACATAAAGAGAGACAACACAACACTACATAAAGAGAGACAACACAACACTACATAAAGAGAGACAACACAACACTACATAAAGAGAGACACCACAACACTACATAAAGAGAGACAACACAACACTACATAAAGAGAGACCTCAACACTACATAAAGAGAGACAACACAACACTACATAAAGAGAGACCTCAACACTACATAAAGAGAGACAACAACACTACATAAAGAGAGACACCACAACACTACATAAAGAGAGACCTAAGACAACACAACACTACATAAAGAGAGACAACACAACACTACATAAAGAGAGACCTCAACACTACATAAAGAGAGACAACAACACTACATAAAGAGAGACAACACAACACTACATAAAGAGAGACAACACAACACTACATAAAGAGAGACACCACAACACTACATAAAGAGAGACCTAAGACAACACAACACTACATAAAGAGAGACAACACAACACTACATAAAGAGAGACCTCAACACTACATAAAGAGAGACACCACAACACTACATAAAGAGAGACAACACAACACTACATAAAGAGAGACAACACAACACTACATAAAGAGAGACAACACAACACTACATAAAGAGAGACACCACAACACTACATAAAGAGAGACAACACAACACTACATAAAGAGAGACCTCAACACTACATAAAGAGAGACAACACAACACTACATAAAGAGAGACCTCAACACTACATAAAGAGAGACACCTCAACACTACATAAAGAGAGACACCACAACACTACATAAAGAGAGACCTAAGACAACACAACACTACATAAAGAGAGACAACACAACACTACATAAAGAGAGACCTCAACACTACATAAAGAGAGACACCACAACACTACATAAAGAGAGTCAACACAACACTACATAAAGAGAGACCTCAACACTACATAAAGAGAGACAACAACACTACATAAAGAGAGACAACACAACACTACATAAAGAGAGACAACACAACACTACATAAAGAGAGACACCACAACACTACATAAAGAGAGACCTAAGACAACACAACACTACATAAAGAGAGACAACACAACACTACATAAAGAGAGACCTCAACACTACATAAAGAGAGACAACACAACACTACATAAAGAGAGACAACACAACACTACATAAAGAGAGACAACACAACACTACATAAAGAGAGACAACACAACACTACATAAAGAGAGACACCACAACACTACATAAAGAGAGACACCACAACACTACATAAAGAGAGACAACACAACACTACATAAAGAGAGACACCACAACACTACATAAAGAGAGACGACACAACACTACATAAAGAGAGACACCACAACACTACATAAAGAGAGACACCACAACACTACATAAAGAGAGACAACACAACACTACATAAAGAGAGACACCACAACACTACATAAAGAGAGACACCACAACACTACATAAAGAGAGACAACACAACACTACATAAAGAGAGACAACACAACACTACATAAAGAGAGACAACAACACTACATAAAGAGAGACACCACAACACTACATAAAGAGAGACACCACAACACTACATAAAGAGAGACACCACAACACTACATAAAGAGAGACCACAACACTATATAAAGAGAGACAACACAACACTACATAAAGAGAGACAACAACACTACATAAAGAGAGACAACACAACACTACATAAAGAGAGACAACACAACACTACTTAAAGAGAGACACCACAACACTACATAAAGAGAGACAACACAACACTACATAAAGAGAGACAACAACACTACATAAAGAGAGACACCACAACACTACATAAAGAGAGACAACACAACACTACATAAAGAGAGACCACAACACTACATAAAGAGAGACAACACAACACTACATAAAGAGAGACCACAACACTACATAAAGAGAGACAACACAACACTACATAAAGAGAGACCACAACACTACATAAAGAGAGACAACAACACTACATAAAGTGAGACACCACAACACTACATAAAGAGAGACAACACAACACTACATAAAGAGAGACACCACAACACTACATAAAGAGAGACACCACTACATAAAGAGAGACCACAACACTACATAAAGAGAGACAACAACACTACATAAATACAGACAACACAACACTACATAAAGAGAGACACACCACTACATAAAGAGAGACCATAACACTACATAAAGAGAGACAACAACACTACATAAAGAGAGACACCACAACACTACATAAAGAGAGACAACACAACACTACATAAAGAGAGACACCACAACACTACAAAAGAGAGACAACAACACTACATAAAGAGAGACAACACAACACTACATAAAGAGAGACAACACAACACTACATAAAGAGAGACACCACAACACTACATAAAGAGAGACCTAAGACAACACAACACTACATAAAGAGAGACAACACAACACTACATAAAGAGAGACCTCAACACTACATAAAGAGAGACACCACAACACTACATAAAGAGAGACAACACAACACTACATAAAGAGAGACAACACAACACTACATAAAGAGAGACAACAACAACACTACATAAAGAGAGACACCACAACACTACATAAAGAGAGACAACACAACACTACATAAAGAGAGACCTCAACACTACATAAAGAGACAACACAACACTACATAAAGAGAGACCTCAACACTACATAAAGAGAGACACCTCAACACTACATAAAGAGAGACACCACAACACTACATAAAGAGAAACACCACAACACTACATAAAGAGAGACAACAACACTACATAAAGAGAGACACCACAACACTACATAAAGAGAGACACCACAACACTACATAAAGAGAGACAACACAACACTACATAAAGAGAGACCTAAGACAACAACACATCAAGGCAGCAACACATGACAACAAAGCAAAGTAGCAACACAGCAAGGTAGCAACACAACATGGCAGCAACACAACATGGTAGCAACACAACATGGTAGCAACACAACATGGTAGCAACACAACATGGTAGCAACACAACATGGCAGCAACACAACATGGTAGTAACACAACATGGTAGCAACACAACATGGTAGCAACACAACATGGTAGCAACACAACATGGCAGCAACACAACATGGTAGTAACACAACATGGTAGCAACACTACATGGTAGCAACACAACATGGCAGCAACACAACATGGTAGTAACACAACATGGTAGCAACACTACATGGTAGCAACACAACATGGCAGCAAAACACAACATGGTAGAAACACAACATGGTAGAAACACAACATGGTAGCAACACTACATGGTAGCAACACTACATGGTAGCAACACAACATGGCAGCAACACAACATGGTAGCAACACAACATGGCAGCAACACAACATGGTAGCAACACTACATGGTAGCAACACAACATGGCAGCAACACAACATGGTAGCAACACAACATGGCAGCAACACAACATGGTACCAACATTATTGGGCACAGACAACAGCACAAAGGGCAAGAAGGAAGAGACAACAATACATCACGCGAAACAGCCACAACTGTCAGTAAGAGTGTCCATGATTGAGTCTTTGAATGAAGAGATTGGAGATAAAACGGTCCAGTTTGAGTGTTTGTTGCAGCTCGTTCCAGTCGCTTGCTGCAGCGAACTGAAAAGAGTAGAGACCCAGGGATGTGTGCTTTGGGTACCTTTAACAGAATGTGACTGGCAGAACGGGTGTTGTATGTGGAGGATGAGGGCTGCAGTAGATATCCATCCCAAATAGCACCTTATTCCCTATTTTGGTGCACTACTTTTAACCAGAGCCCATGGCCCTGAATAGCACCCTGTTCCCCTATTTTGGTGCACTACTTTTAACCAGAGCCCATGGCCCTGAATAGCACCCTGTTCCCTATTTTCATGCACTACTTTTAACCAGAGCCCATGGCCCTGAATAGCACCCTGTTCCCCTATTTTGGTGCACTACTTTTAACCAGAGCCCATGGCCCTGAATAGCACCCTGTTCCCCTATTTTGGTGCACTACTTTTAACCAGAGCCCATGGCCCTGAATAGCACCCTGTTCCCCTATTTTGGTGCACTACTTTTAACCAGAGCCCATGGCCCTGAATAGCACCCTGTTCCCTATTTTGGTGCACTACTTTTAACCAGAGCCCATGGCCCTGAATAGCACCTTATTCCCTATTTTGGTGCACTACTTTTAACCAGAGCCCATGGCCCTGAATAGCACCCTGTTCCCCTATTTTGGTGCACTACTTTTAACCAGAGCCCATGGCCCTGAATAGCACCATTTCCCCTAAGTATTGCATTGCATTTTACTGTTTAATTTGATCACTGCTACTTCCTTAGTATAGACAGCACGCAGCTATTACATATGCTGTAATGGGATTTACATGTATTTTGAATAGGGTTTTATGTTGTGAGAAACATTCTTTGACTTTTGGCATCCAAACCAATTAATATTGACGGAGTCTCTTGCCTTTAATTTTCTATTTTTGTAGTCAAATTACCACTGATAAAGTGGAAAGATATGTTCTTATAAATTCTAGTTCTGGGAGTGTCCAGGGCATATTGCTCTTGGCTAATCTCTTTAGAAGTTTGAAAAAAAACATGATTCCTTTAAAATATACATTTTTGGCCCCATAAATATAATATTTCATTCACTTGGATTAACATAAAGTATGCAGACATCTCCACGGAGACTGAGATTGTAATGTAGTCTAATCTGCATACCTTACCGTCTCAGAAAACTAACAAGGACATGAAAAGGCATTGTGTCTCTACAACTACTCCACCATACCGACTGACCATGTTGGCTCTTAAACCAGGGGGTGAGGAGGAGGAAAGAGAGGGGTGAGAAAGAAGGAGGAAAGAGGGGGGAGAGGAGGAAAGAGGGGGGTGAGGAGGAGGAAAGAGAGGGATGAGGAGGAGGAAAGAGAGGGTGAGGAGGAAAGAGAGGGGTGAGGAGGAGGAAAGAGAGGGGTGAGGAGGAAAGAGGGGGTGAGGAGGAGGAAAGAGAGGGGTGAGGAGGAAAGAGAGGGGTGAGGAGGAGGAAAGAGAGGGGTGAGGAGGAGGAAAGAGAGGGATGAGGAGGAAAGAGAGGGGTGAGGAGGAAAGAGAGGGGTGAGGAGGAAAGAGAGGGGTGAGGAGGAGGCAAGAGAGGGATGAGGAGGAAAGAGAGGGGTGAGGAGGAGGAAAGAGAGGGGTGAGGAGGAGGAAAGAGAGGGATGAGGAGGAAAGAGAGGGATGAGGAGGAAAGAGAGGGGTGAGGAGGAGGAAAGAGAGGGATGAGGAGGAAAGAGAGAAAATCGCTGAAGTTGGAGACTTATCTCCCTCACCAACTTTAAACATCTGCTATCTGAGCAGCTAACCGATCGCTGCAGCTGTACATAGTCCATCGGTAAATAGCCCACCCAATTTACCTACCTCATCCCCATACTGTACTTTTTTGCTCTTTGCACACCAGTATCTCTACCTGCACATGACCATCTGGTCATTTATCACTCCAGTGTTAATCTGCTAAATTGTAATTATTCGCCTACCTCCTCATGCCTTTTGCACACAATGTATATAGACTCTTTTTTTTTTCTACTGTGTTATTGACTTGTTTAATTGTTTACTCCATGTGTAACTCTGTGTTGTTGTCTGTGTCACATTGCTTTGCTTTATCTTGGTCCAGGTCGCAGTTGAAAATGAGAACTTGTTCTCCACTAGCCTACCTGGTTAAATAAAGGTGTTCTCAACTAGCCTCCCTGGTTAAATAAAGGTGTTCTCAACTGGCCTACCTGGTTAAATAAAGGTGTTCTCAACTAGCCTACCTGGTTAAATAAAGGTGTTCTCAACTAGCCTACCTGGTTAAATAAAGGTGTTCTCAACTAGCCTACCTGGTTAAATAAAGGTGTTCTCAACTAGCCTACCTGGTTAAATAAAGGTGTTCTCAACTAGCCTACCTGGTTAAATAAAGGTGTTCTCAACTGGCCTACCTGGTTAAATAAAGGTGTTCTCAACTAGCCTACCTGGTTAAATAAAGGTGTTCTCAACTAGCCTACCTGGTTAAATAAAGGTGTTCTCAACTAGCCTACCTGGTTAAATAAAGGTGTTCTCAACTAGCCTACCTGGTTAAATAAAGGTGTTCTCAACTGGCCTACCTGGTTAAATAAAGGTGTTCTCAACTAGCCTACCTGGTTAAATAAAGGTGTTCTCAACTAGCCTACCTGGTTAAATAAAGGTGTTCTCAACTAGCCTACCTGGTTAAATAAAGGTGTTCTCAACTAGCCTACCTGGTTAAATAAAGGTGTTCTCAACTGGCCTACCTGGTTAAATAAAGGTGTTCTCAACTAGCCTACCTGGTTAAATAAAGGTGTTCTCAACTATCCTACCTGGTTAAATAAAGGTGTTCTCAACTAGCCTACCTGGTTAAATAAAGGTGTTCTCAACTAGCCTACCTGGTTAAATAAAGGTGTTCTCAACTAGCCTACCTGGTTAAATAAAGGTGTTCTCAACTAGCCTACCTGGTTAAATAAAGGTGTTCTCAACTAGCCTACCTGGTTAAATAAAGGTGTTCTCAACTAGCCTACCTGGTTAAATAAAGGTGTTCTCAACTAGCCTACCTGGTTAAATAAAGGTGTTCTCAACTAGCCTACCTGGTTAAATAAAGGTGTTCTCAACTAGCCTACCTGGTTAAATAAAGGTGTTCTCAACTAGCCTACCTGGTTAAATAAATAAAGGTGTTCTCAACTAGCCTACCTGGTTAAATAAAGGTGTTCTCAACTAGCCTACCTGGTTAAATAAAGGTGTTCTCAACTAGCCTACCTGGTTAAATAAAGGTGTTCTCAACTAGCCTACCTGGTTAAATAAAGGTGTTCTCAACTAGCCTACCTGGTTAAATAAAGGTGTTCTCAACTAGCCTACCTGGTTAAATAAAGGTGTTCTCAACTAGCCTACCTGGTTAAATAAAGGTGTTCTCACCTAGCCTACCTGGTTAAATAAAGGTGTTCTCAACTAGCCTACCTGGTTAAATAAAGGTATTCTCAACTAGCCTACCTGGTTAAATAAAGGTGTTCTCAACTAGCCTACCTGGTTAAATAAAGGTGTTCTCAACTAGCCTACCTGGTTAAATAAAGGTGTTCTCAACTAGCCTACCTGGTTAAATAAAGGTGTTCTCAACTAGCCTACCTGGTTAAATAAAGGTATTCTCAACTAGCCTACCTGGTTAAATAAAGGTATTCTCAACTAGCCTACCTGGTTAAATAAAGGTGTTCTCAACTAGCCTACCTGGTTAAATAAAGGTGTTCTCAACTAGCCTACCTGGTTAAATAAAGGTATTCTCAACTAGCCTACCTGGTTAAATAAAGGTATTCTCAACTAGCCTACCTGGTTAAATAAAGGTGTTCTCAACTAGCCTACCTGGTTAAATAAAGGTATTCTCAACTAGCCTACCTGGTTAAATAAAGGTGTTCTCAACTAGCCTACCTGGTTAAATAAAGGTGTTCTCAACTAGCCTACCTGGTTAAATAAAGGTGTTCTCAACTGGCCTACCTGGTTAAATAAAGGTGAAATAAAAACTAAAGACATGAGAAGAAAGAAAGAGCTCCATGCTCCAAAGACAGATGGTTTTACAGCATCGATGCAGTGAGGATCTAGGTGGCCCTGTCGGTCTACCAACCATAGAAATTTGCAGTACAGACGACTCAGACAACCAATTACTGCAAAAAAAATCATTTTCCCCCTACTTTTTTTCATCATTTTGTCTTTCTAAGCCAGAATCCTGATTTATTTTTCTAATAGCCAAGATAAATGATGTACTCTGAACCCAATGGTCAACTGTGAAAAATACAGTTCAAAGCTAAACTGTATGTGTTTTTATTAAGGTAATGGAGAATCAAACGCAGTTCATCAACAACGCCACTATTTACAGCATGCAGTTTCTCTCATCATTAATGACTACTAACACATAGCTGACTAGAGTTGCCCCCCTCTATTTCTCTCATCATTAATGACTACTGACAAATAGCTGACTAGTGTTGCCCCCTCTAGACTACTGAGTAGTAGTAGTAGTAATATAGTTAGTAGTA
>NC_068438.1:53174563-53188034 GCF_023373465.1 Oncorhynchus keta | reverse complement strand
TAGTGGTAATATAGTTAGTAGTAATATAGTTAATATTAACTATAGTTAGTAGTAATATAACTAGTAATATAGATTGATGGTAATATAGTTAGTAGTAATATAGTACTGGTAATATAGTTAGTAGTAATATAAGTTAGTAGTAATATAGTTATTAGTAATATGAATTGAAAGTAGTAATATAGTTAGTAGTAATATAGTATAATGTACATAGTTAGTAGTAATATAACTGGTAGTATCATATGGTAATAATATAGTTAGTAATGGCATATAATTATTGAATGACATATTAGTAGTAATATAGTTAGTAGTAATATAGTTAGTAGTAATATAGTTGTTAATATAGTTAGCAACATAGTTAGTAGTAATATAGTTAGTGGCAATATAGCTAGTAGTATATA
Source organism: Oncorhynchus keta (assembly GCF_023373465.1). Lineage (NCBI taxonomy): Eukaryota > Metazoa > Chordata > Actinopteri > Salmoniformes > Salmonidae > Oncorhynchus > Oncorhynchus keta. Next base: position 53,187,636 of record NC_068438.1, on the reverse strand, counting down.
GTTGAGTAGTAATATAGTTAGTAGTAATATAGTTAGTAGCAATATAGTTAGTAGTAATATAGTTAGTGGTAGTTAATTAATATAGTTAGTGGTAATATAGTTAGTAGTAATATAATAATATAGTTAGTAGTAACATAGTTAGTAGTAATATAGTAGTAGTAATATAGTTAGTAGTAATATAGTTAGTAGTAATATAGTTGGTAATATAGTTGAAGTAGTAATATAGTTAGTAGTAATATAGTTAGTAGTAATATAGTTAGTAGTAATATAGTTAGCTAGTAATATAGTTAGTAGTAATATAGTTAGTGGTAATATAGTTAGTAGTAATATAGTTAGTAGTAAATATAGTTAGTAGTAATATAGTTAGTAGTAATATAGTTAGTAGTGATATAGTTAGTAGTAATATAGTTAGTGGTAATATAGTACTGGTAATATAGTTAGTAGTAATATAGTTAGTAGTAATATAGTTAGTGCTAATATAGTTAGTAGTAATATGTTAGTAGTAATATAGTTAGTAGTAATATAGTACTAGTTAGTAATATAGTTAGTAGTAATATAGTTAGTAGTCAGTAAATATAGTTAGTAGTAATATAGTTAGTAGTAATATAGTTAGTAGTAATATAGTTAGTAGTGATATAGTTAGTAGTAATATAGTTAGTAGTAATATAGTTAGTAGTAATATAGTACTAGTAATATAGTTAGTGGTAATATAGTTAGTAGTAATATAGTTAGTAGTAATATAGTTAGTAGTAATATAGTTAGTAGTAATATAGTTAGTAGTAATATAGTTAGTAGTAATATAGTTAGTAGTAATATAGTTAGTGGTAATATAGTTAGTGGTAATATAGTTAGTAGTAATATAGTACTAGTAATATAGTTAGTGGTAATATAGTTAGTAGTAATATAGTTAGTAGTAATATAGTTAGTAGTAATATAGTTAGTAGTAATATAGCTAGTAGTAATATAGTTAGTAGGAATATAGTTAGTAGTAATATAGTACTAGTAATATAGTTGATAATAATATAGTTAGTAGTAATATAGTTAGTAGTAATATAGTTAGTGGTAATATAGTTAGTAGTAATATACTTCGTAATAATATAGCTAGTAGTAATATAGTAGTAGTAATATAGTTAGTAGTAATATAGTTAGTAGTAATATAGTTAGTAGTAATATAGTTAGTAGTAATATAGTTAGTAGTGATATAGCTAGTAGTAATATAGTTAGTAGTAATATAGTTAGTAGTAATATAGTTAGTAGTAATATAGTTAGTGGTAATATAGTTAGTAGTAATATAGTTAGTAGTAATATAGTTAGTAGTAATATAGTTAGTAGTAATATAGTTAGTAGTAATATAGTTAGTAGTAATATAGTTAGTAGTAATATAGTTAGTAGTAATATAGTTAGTAGTAATATAGTTAGTAGTAATATAGTACTGGTAATATAGTTAGTAGTAATATAGTTACTTAGTAGTAATATAGTTAGTAGTAATATAGTACCCGTAATATAGTTAATATGTAATATAGTACTAGTAATATAGTTAGTAGTTATAGTTAGTAGTAATATAGTTAGTAGTAATATAGTTAGTAGTAATATAGTACTAGTAATATAATATAGTTAGTAGTAATATAGTTAGTAGTAATATAGTTAGTAGTAATATAGTACTAGTAATATAGTTAGTAGTAATATAGTTAGTAGTAATATAGCTGGTAGTAATATAGTAGTAATATAGTTAGTAATATAGTTAGTAGTAATATTAGTAGTAATATAGTTAGTAATATAGTTAGTAGTAATATAGTTAGTAGTAATATAGTTAGTAGTAATATAGTTAGTAGTAATATAGTACTAGTAATATAGTTAGTAGTAATATAGTTAGTAGTAATATAGTTAGTAGTAATATAGTTAGTAGTAATATAGTTAGTAGTAATATAGTTAGTAGTAATATAGTTAGTAGTAATATAGTTAGTAGTAATATAGTTAGTAGTAATATAGTTAGTAGTAATATAGTTAGTAGTAATATAGTTAGTAGTAATATAGTTAGTAGTAATATAGTTAGTGGTAATATAGTTAGTAGTAATATAGTTAGTAGTAATATAGTACTAGTAATATAGTTAGTAGTAATATAGTTAGTAGTAATATAGTTAGTAGTAATATAGTTAGTAGTAATATAGTTAGTAGTAATATAGTTAGTAGTAATATAGTTAGTAGTAATATAGTTAGTAGTAATATAGTTAGTAGTAATATAGTTAGTAGTAATATAGTTAGTAGTAATAGTTAAGTAATAGTAATAGTTAGTAATATAGTTAGTAGTAATATAGTAATATATAGTTAGTAGTAATATAGTTAGTAATATAGTTAGTAGTAATATAGTTAGTAGTAATATAGTTAGTAGTAATATAGTTAGTAGTAATATAGTTAGTAGTAATATAGTTAGTAGTAATATAGTTAGTAGTAATATAGTTAGTAGTAATATAGTTAGTAGTAATATAGTTAGTAGTAATATAGTTAGTAGTAATATAGTTAGTAGTAATATAGTTAGTAGTAATATAGTTAGTAGTAATATAGTTACTAGTAATATAGTTAGTAGTAATATAGTTAGTAGTAATATAGTTAGTAGTAATATAGTTAGTAGTAATATAGTTAGTAGTAATATAGTTAGTAGTAATATAGTACTAGTAATATAGTTAGTAGTAATATAGCTGGTAGTAATATAGCTAGTAGTAATATAGTACTAGTAATATAGTTAGTAGTAATATAGTTAGTAGTAATATAGTTAGTAGTAATATAGTTAGTAGTAATATAGTTAGTAGTAATATAGTTAGTAGTAATATAGTTAGTAGTAATATAGCTAGTAGTAATATAGTTAGTAGTAATATAGTTAGTAGTAATATAGTTAGTAGTAATATAGTTAGTAGTAATATAGTTAGTAGTAATATAGTTACTAGTAATATAGTTAGTAGTAATATAGCTGGTAGTAATATAGTTAGTAGTAATATAGTTAGTAGTAATATAGTTAGTAGTAATATAGTTAGTAGTAATATAGTTAGTAGTAATATAGTTAGTAGTAATATAGTTAGTAGTAATATAGTTAGTGGTAATATAGTTAGTAGTAATATAGTTAGTAGTAATATAGTTAGTAGTAATATAGTACTAGTAATATAGTTAGTAGTAATATAGTTAGTAGTAATATAGTTAGTAGTAATATAGTTAGTAGTAATATAGCTAGTAGTAATATAGTTAGTAGTAATATAGTTAGTAGTAATATAGTTAGTAGTAATATAGTTAGTAGTAATATAGTTAGTAGTAATATAGTTAGTAGTAATATAGTTAGTAGTAATATAGTTAGTAGTAATATAGTTAGTAGTAATATAGTTAGTAGTAATATAGTACTAGTAATATAGTTAGTAGTAATATAGTTAGTAGTAAGTAATAGTTAGTTAGTAATATAGTTAGTAGTAATATAGTACTAGTAATATAGTTAGTAGTAATATAGTTAGTAGTAATATAGTTAGTAGTAATATAGCTGGTAGTACTAGTAATATAGTTAGTAGTAATATAGTTAGTAGTAATATAGTTAGTAGTAATATAGTAATATAGTTAGTAGTAATATAGTTAGTAGTAATATAGTTAGCTAATAGTAATATAGTAGTAATATAGTTAGTAGTAATATAGCTGGTAGTAATATAGTACTAGTAATATAGTTACTAGTAATATAGTTAGTAGTAATATAGTTAGTAGTAATATAGTACTAGTAATATAGTTAGTAGTAATATAGTTAGTAGTAATATAGTTAGTAGTAATATAGTTAGTAGTAATATAGCTGGTAGTAATATAGCTGGTAGTAATATAGTACTAGTAATATAGAGAGAGCGAGAGAGATAGAGAGAGAGAGAGAGAGAGAGAGAGAGAGAGAGAGAGAGAGAGAGAGAGAGAGAGAGAGAGAGAGAGAGAGAGAGAGAGAGAGAGAGAGAGAGAGAGAGAGAGAGAGAGAGAGAGAGAGAGAGAGAGAGAGAGAGAGAGAGAGAGAGAGAGAGAGCGAGAGAGAGCGAGAGAGAGAGAGAGAGATCATGTAATAAAACACGCTTCCCAATAAAGCCCCTTGAATTAAATTGAATTGAATTGATAGAGATCATGAGCAGATGTGCACCTGCATTTTTCTGCATGTTTTTACAAAAAAAATGATTTAGATAAACTTGGATTTTTCCGCAAGGACATACACAGGACTCTACCCTCCACAACATAACCTTCAACTCCATTTTAATTTCCAAGGTCGATACAGCAAACAGTCTGGCAAACAAACACCAGGAACCTGAAAACACCATTAACCGAGTGAGTAATGTTATGTCTGAAGCTACTTTTAAAGCCAACAAGAAAAATAAATGACAATGAAATATTTTACTTTATTAGAACTGAATGCTAAATGAAGGTTACTAGGGCCGAACAGATCAGATCAATTAGCGCTGAGGTGTGAAGTGAGAGGTGTCAAAGCCCTTGAGCCCAACAATGTCAAGAGAGTTTCACAGCCTCCCCCACCCAAATGCAGAGGCCTTTGATGCCCCCTCCCTCTGTGCAGAGGTCATTATAATACAGGATCCCCTGAATTCATCTCCATTTTGAACTGATAAACAGCCTGGACACTTCAGTTGTAAATGACCTCAATAAGAAACAATATTGTTGCTTTTATCACACCAGAAGATATTCCTCTCGCAATCTCCGAAATACAACAGCCACAGGACGACTTTGTTTTTTTGGTAGCTCCTTTAGCTAGCTTGCTGGGATTTTCTACCAGGAATCTCTTGGTTTTCCCATCCTATTCTAACCACCTCTCGCCGATTTCTTTGTATTCGTGTCACCTGATGATATCGCCGTACAATTCGTTCTTGTTGTCATCCCATGCACATTCAAATTTCATAAATCAACACTGTTGAGCTCTCCCTGTCCTCTGCCGTGACCTGATTGTATTACAGCTAATGATATCTGGAAATGTGCATGTACACCCTGGCCCATCGACTCCAATTCTGACTTGTGCTCTGATATCTGCTTCACTGATTTCTGCTCTCGTAAAATCCTGGGTTCTCGGCACGTAAACACTAGAAGCTTATTACCTCACATTGATCAATTGAAAGTGTGGGTTCACAGCTCCAATCCTGATGTGTTGGTCATTACTGAGACGTGGTGAAGAAAGAGTGTTTTGAACACGGATGTTAAACCTTTCTGGTTATAACCTTTTTCGGAAAGACAGATCTTCCAAAGGTGGTGGAGTGGCAATCTTTACCAAGGATCACCTTCAGTGTTGTCTCCATCAAGTCTATCCCCATACAATTTGATTTGCTGGTTTTAAAACATTACACTTTCAAAATAGCTCTTTGTTGAATATTACTGGGTGTTATCGCCCTCCAACAGCACCGGCCTGTACACTACCTGCCCTAAGCACTCTCCCGGCCTCTTACACTAGGTCTGAATGTGTCCTGCTAGGTGACCTAAAGTGGGACATGCTTAAATACCTGACCAAGTCCTAAAGCAATGGAAATCCCTACATATTTCTCAGATTATTACCAATCCCACAAAGTATGACTCCAAAACACCCAAAAAATGCTTATTTTCCACCATAGTTTGCAAATAAATTAATTAAAAATCCTACAATTGTAACGTCGTTTTTCGTTTGTAGAATGAGAGTCGGACCGAAATGCAGCGTAGTGGTTACTCATGTCTTTAATGAAAGGAAAAAGGCGATACATGAAATAACTATACAAATACGAAAACAACAAACGGAACGTGAAACCTAATACAGCCTATCTGGTGAAACTACACAGAGACAGGAACAATCACCCACGAAATACAAAGCGAAACCAGGCTACCTAAATACGGTTCCCAATCAGAGACAACGAGAATCACCTGACTCTGATTGAGAACCGCCTCAGGCAGCCAAGCCCATACAACACCCCTACTCAGCCGCAATCCCAATAATACAAAAACCCCAATACGAAATACAACAACATAAACCCATGTCACACCCTGGCCTGACCAAATATATAACGAAAACACAAAATACAATGACCAAGGCGTGACAACAATGTGATTTTCTGGATTTTTTTTCTTCATTTTGTCTGTCATAGTTGTACCTATGATGAAAATTACAGGCCTCTCTCATCTTTTTAAGTGGGTGAACTTGCACAATTGGTGGCTGACTAAATACTTTTTTGCCCCACTGTATCAGAAACGTTGAACATTCAACAGAGCACCATTAAATCCATTAGTAAAAAATTGAAAGAATATGGCATCACAACAAACCTGCCAAGAGAGGGCCGCCCACCAAAACTCACTGACCAGGCAAGGAGGGTATTAATCAGAGAGACAACAAAGAGACCAACAATAACCCTGAAGGAGCTGCAAAGCTCCACAGTGGAGATTGGCGTATCTGTCCATAGGACCACTTTAAGCCGTACACTCCACAGAGCTGGGCTTTACTGAAGAGTGGCCAGAAATAGAGTGGCCAGAAAAAAAGCCATTGCTGAAAGAACATGTTAGCTGTTCGCCAAAAGGCATGTGGGAGACTCCCCAAACATATGGAACGAAGGTACTCTGCTCAGATGAGACCGTGAGTTTTAATGTCTTCACTATTAATCTACAATGTAGAAAATACTACACGGGTATTGTAGTTGGTAGTAATATAGTTAGTAGTAATATACAGTAGTTAGTAGTTTTAAAGTTAGTACTAATTAACAGTAGTTAGAAGTTTTATAGTTAGTAGTAATATACAGTAGTTAGTAGTTTTATAGTTAGTAGTAATTAACAGTAGTTAGAAGTTTTATAGTTAGTAGTAATATACAGTAGTTAGTAGTTTTATAGTTAGTAGTAATTAACAGTACTTAGTAGTTTTATCGTTAGTAGTAATTAACAGTAGTTAGTAGTTTTATAGTCAGTAGTAATATACAGTAGTTAGTAGTTTTATATTTAGTAGTAATATAGTTAGTAGTTTTATAGTTAGTAGTAATATACAGTAGTTAGTAGTTTTATATTTAGTAGTAATATAGTTAGTAGTTTTATAGTTAGTAGTAAAATAGTTAGTAGTAATATAGTTAGCAGTAATATAGTTAGTAGTAATATAGTACTAGTAATATAGTTAGTAGTAATATAGTTAGTAGTAATATAGTTAGTAGTAATATAGTACTAGTAATATAGTTAGTAGTAATATAGGTAGTAGTAATATAGTTAGTAGTAATATAGTACTAGTAATATAGTTAGTAGTAATATAGTTAGCAGTAATATAGTACTCGTAATATAGTTAGTAGTACAATAGTTAGTAGTAATATAGTTAGCAGTAATATAGTACTAGTAATATAGTTAGTAGTAATATAGTTAGTAGTAATATAGTACTCGTAATATAGTTAGTAGTACAATAGTTAGTAGTAATATAGTTAGCAGTAATATAGTACTAGTAATATAGTTAGTAGTAATATAGTTAGTAGTAATATAGTACTAGTAATATAGTTAGTAGTAATATAGTACTAGTAATATAGTTAGTAGTAAAATAGTTAGTAGTAATATAGTTAGCAGTAATATAGTACTCGTAATATAGTTAGTAGTACAATAGTTAGTAGTAATATAGTTAGTAGTAACATAGTTAGTAGTAATATAGTTAGTAGTAATATAGTTAGTAGTAATATAGTTAGTAGTAATATAGTTAGTAGTGATATAGTTAATAATAATATAGTTAGTAATAATATATAACTAGTAATATAGTTAGTAGTAATATAGTACTAGTAATATAGCTAGTAGTAATATAGTACTAGTAATATAGCTAGTATTAATATAGTACTAGTAGTTAGGGGGAGTGATGAGCTCTACAGCAGAGTCTCACAACTCAATCGCTGGTTGAAAACTGTTTTCTGCCCCTCCCAAAATATAGAATTAGTAGATAATTGGCCCTCTTTCTGGGACTCACCCACAAACAGGACCAAGCCTGGCCTGCTGAGGAGCGACGGACTCCATCCTAGCTGGAGGGGTGCTCTCATCTTATCTACCAACATAGACAGGGCTCTAACTCCTCTAGCTCCACAATGAAATAGGGTGCAGGCCAGGCAGCAGGCTGTTAGCCAGCCTGCCAGCATAGTGGAGTCTGCCACTAGCACAGTCAGTGTAGTCAGCTCAGCTATCACCATTGAGACCGTGTCTGTGCCTCGACCTAGGTTGGGCAAAACTAAACATGGCGGTGTTCGCCTTAGCAATCTCACTAGGATAAAGACCTCCTCTATTCCAGTCATTACTGAAAGAGATCATGATACCTCACATCTCAAAATAGGGCTACTTAATGTTAGATCCCTTACTTCAAAGGCAATTATAGTCAATGAACTAATCACTGATCATAATCTTGATGTGATTGGCCTGACTGAAACATGGCTTAAGCCTGATGAATTTACTGTTTTAAATGAGGCCTCACCTCCTGGCTACACTAGTGACCATATCCCTCGTGCATCCCGCAAAGGCGGAGGTGTTGCTAACATTTACGATAGCAAATTTCAATTTACAAAAAAAAAAAAAATGACGTTTTCGTCTTTTGAGCTTCTAGTCATGAAATCTATGCAGCCTACTCAATCACTTTTTATAGCTACTGTTTACAGGCCTCCTGGGCCATATACAGCGTTTCTCACTGAGTTCCCTGAATTCCTATCGGACCTTGTAGTCATAGCAGATAATATTCTAATCTTTGGTGACTTTAATATTCACATGGAAAAGTCCACAGACCCACTCCAAAAGGCTTTCGGAGCTATCATCGACTCAGTGGCTTTTGTCCAACATGTCTCTGGACCCACTCACTGTCACAGTCATACGCTGGACCTAGTTTTGTCCCATGGAATAAATGTTGTGGATCTTAATGTTTTTCCTCATAATCCTGGACTATCGGACCACCATTTTATTACGTTTGCAATTGCAACAAATAATCTGCTCAGACCCCAACCAAGGACCATCAAAGCTCGTGCTATAAATTCACAGACAACACAAAGATTCCTTGATGCCCTTCCAGACTCCCTCTGCCTACCCAAGGACGCCAGAGGACAAAAATCAGTTAACCACCTAACTGAGGATCTCAATTTAATCTTGCGCAATACCCTAGATGCAGTTGCACCCCTAAAAACTAAAAACATTTCTCATAAGAAACTAGCTCCCTGGTACACAGAAAATACCCGAGCTCTGAAGCAAGCTTCCAGAAAATTGGAACGGAAATGGCGCCACACCAAACTGGAAGTCTTTCGACTAGCTTGGAAAGATGGTACCGTGCAGTACCGAAGAGCCCTTACTGCTGCTCGATCATCCTATTTTTCTAACTTAATTGAGGAAAATAAGAACAATCCGAAATTCCTTTTTGATGCTGTCGCAAAGCTAACTAAAAAGCAGCACTCCCCAAGAGAGGATGACTTTCACTTTAGCAGTGATAAATTCATGAACTTCTTTGAGGAAAAGATTATGATTATTAGAAAGCAAATTACGGACTCCTTTTTAAACCTGCGTATTCCTCCAAACCTCAGTTGTCCTGAGTCTGCACAACTCTGCCAGGACCTAGGATCAAGAGAGACGCTCAAGTGGTCCTTCTGTAGCTCAGTTGGTAGAGCATGGCGCTTGTAACGCCAGGGTAGTGGGTTCGATTCCCGGGACCACCCATACGTAGAATGTATGCACACATGACTGTAAGTCGCTTTGGATAAAAGCGTCTGCTAAATGGCATATATTATTATTATTATTAAGTGTTTTAGTACTATATCTCTTGACACAATGATGAAAATAATCATGGCCTCTAAACCTTCAAGCTGCATACTGGACCCTATTCCAACTAAACTACTGAAAGAGCTGCTTCCTGTGCTTGGCCCTCCTATGTTGAACATAATAAATGGCTCTCTATCCACTGGATGTGTACCAAACTCACTAAAAGTGGCAGTAATAAAGCCTCTCTTGAAAAAGCCAAACCTTGACCCAGAAAATATAAAAAACTATCGGCCTATATCGAATCTTCCATTCCTCTCAAACATTTTAGAGAAGGCTGTTGCGCAGCAACTCACTGCTTTCCTGAAGACAAACAATGTATACGAAATGCTTCAGTCTGGTTTTAGACCCCATCATAGCACTGAGACGGCACTTGTGAAGGTGGTAAATGACATTTTAATGGCATCGGACCGAGGCTCTGCATCTGTCCTCGTGCTCCTAGACCTTAGTGCTGCTTTTGATACCATCGATCACCACATTCTTTTGGAGAGATTGGAAACCCAAATTGGTCTACACGGACATGTTCTGGCCTGGTTCAGATCTTATCTGTCGGAAAGATATCAGTTTGTCTCTGTGAATGGTTTGTCCTTTGACAAATCAACTGTAAATTTCGGTGTTCCTCAAGGTTCTGTTTTAGGACCACTATTCACTGCTATGCGGATGACACACAGCTGTACATTTCAATTAAACATGGTGAAGCCCCAAAATTGCCCTCGCTAAAAGCATGTGTTTCAGACATAAGGAAGTGGATGGCTGCAAACTTTCAACTATTAAACTCGGACAAAACAGAGATGCTTGTTCTAGGTCCCAAGAAACAAAGAGATCTTCTGTTGAATCTGACAATTAATCTTAATGGTTGTACAGTCGTCTCAAATAAAACTGTGAAGGACCTCTGCGTTACTCTTGACCCTGATCTCTCTTTTGAAGAACATATCAAGACCATTTCGAGGACAGCTTTTTTCCATCTACGTAATATTGCAAAAATCAGAAACTTTCTGTCCAAAAATGATGCAGAAAAATGAATCCATGCTTTTGTCACTTCTAGGTTAGACTACTGCAATGCTCTACTTTCCGGCTACCCGGATAAAGCACTAAATAAACTTCAGTTAGTGCTAAATACGGCTGCTAGAATCCTGACTAGAACCAAAAAATTTGATCATATTACTCCAGTGCTAGCCTCTCTACACTGGCTTCCTGTCAAAGCAAGGGCTGATTTTAAGGTTTTACTGCTAACCTACAAAGCATTACATGGGCTTGCTCCTACCTATCTCTCTGATTTGGTCCTGCCGTACATACCTACATGTACGCTACGGTCACAAGACACAGGCCTCCTAATTGTCCCTAGAATTTCTAAGCAAACAGCTGGAGGCAGGGCTTTCTCCTATAGAGCTCCATTTTTATGGAACGGTCTGCCTACCCATGTAAGAGAAGCAAACTCGGTCTCAACCTTTAAGTCTTTACTGAAGACTCATCTCTTCAGTGGGTCATATGATTGAGTGTAGTCTGGCCCAGGAGTGGGAGGGTGAACGGAAAGGCTCTGGAGCAACGAACCGCCCTTGCTGTCTCTGCCTGGCCGGTTCCCCTCTTTCCACTGGGATTCTCTGCCTCTAACCCTATTACAGAGTCACTGGCTTACTGGGGCTCTCTCATGCCGTCCCTGCAGGGGGTGCGTCACCTGAGTGGGTTGATTCACTGCTGTGGTCATCCTGTCTGGGTTGGCGCCCCCCACTTGGGCTGTGCCGTAGCGGAGATCTTTGTGGGCTATACTCGGCTTTGTCTCAGGATGGTACGTTGGTGGTTGAAGATATCCCTCTAGTGGTGTGGGGGCTGTGCTTTGGCAAAGTGGGTGGGGTTATATCCTTCCTGTTTGGCCCTGTCCGGGGGTGTCCTCGGATGGGGCCACAGTGTCTCCTGTCCCCTCCTGTCTCAGCCTCCAGTATTTATGCTGCAGTAGTTTGTGTCGGGGGGCTAGGGTCCGTTTGTTATATCTGGAGTACTTCTCCTGTCCTAATTCGGTGTCCTGTGTGAATCTAAGTGTGCGTTCTCTAATTCTCTAATAATAATAATAATAATAATAAGTAATATAGTTAGTAGTAATATAGTACTAGTAATATAGTTAGTAGTAATATAGTTAGTAGTAATATAGTTAGTAGTAATATAGTTAGTAGTAATATAGTTAGTAGTAATATAGTTAGTAGTAATATAGTACTAGTAATATAGTTAGTAGTAATATAGTACTAGTAATATAGTTAGTAGTAATATAGTACTAGTAATATAGTTAGTAGTAATATAGTTAGTAGTAATATAGCTAGTAGTAATATAGTACTAGTAATATAGTTAGTAGTAATATAGTTAGTAGTAATATAGTTAGTAGTAATATAGTTAGTAGTAATATAGTTAGTAGTAATATAGTACTAGTAAGGATTTAATGCATGCTATATTACTAGTAGTATATTACTACCAACTTAATGCATGCTAGTCCACTTCTCTAGCATGACACTGACCGATATAGACAGGCTTTTAGTCCTGGTGTTGACTCGTTGGCCGCATTCACAGAGCGACAGACAGACAGACAGACAGACAGACAGACAGACAGACAGACAGACAGACAGACAGACAGACAGACAGACAGACAGACAGGCAGGCAGGCAGGCAGGCAGACAGACAGGCAGGCAGGCAGGCAGGCCGGCAGGCAGGCAGGCAGGCCGGCAGGCAGGCAGACACACAGACACACAGACACACAGACGCGAAATGTGTAAAGACTGAGACTCACCCAACTCTCTGACTGAAGGACTGAACTGAAATATTGATCAGTTCAGCTCTAAGCTCTTTGATTGGTTAAATGATGAATTGGCTGTTAAAAGTAGAAATCTCTTCAAAAGACTGCATTATGAAATATGATGTATGTCATGTTAGCTTCACAGAGCAAGTCAAACAATTATGACATCAGCTCCCTTTAAAATAAACTATCCAAATCTCTTGGTAACTAATTAATAACATGTCCTTGTTCGTTATAATATTACGTTTTCACCTAAATAGTTTTTGTAGAATAATTTGCATCTTTGTGGTGTTTCTGTGGGGGAGAGATCTGGGACTATTTAGGCAATTAAAAGGCTGTATAATGAGGTGGCCTAGATACATTGCATTTGACAGGAGGTAATTGGGTGGGCACAGGTGAACTAAATATCTCCACTGCGAAGGGAGCTGAGGGAGTTGTGATAACTGTTTTTAGACGGACCAACACAGACAGACAGACAGACAGACAGACAGACAGACAGACAGACAGACAGACAGACAGACAGACAGACAGACAGACA
>NC_068438.1:53117063-53164563 GCF_023373465.1 Oncorhynchus keta | reverse complement strand
TAGGGTCAGTAGTTGAGTAAGTTGTAAATCTGACGGAGTGGAGGGTCAGTAGTTGAGTAAGTTGTAAATCTGATGGAGTGGAGGGTCAGTAGTTGAGTAAGTTGTAAATCTGATGGAGTGGAGGGTCGGCAGCCACTGTCTTTGTGAATAGAAAACGTTAATAGAACAGAGGCGTTTTCTTTTCAGGTGAAGTGTGACGCTGTCTTTCTTTCTCTCACCATTTGCATAAAAAAGCGAATTGGTGGTTTAGACCCTTTTTACATCCCAAATGGCAACCTAATCCCTTCATAGTGCACCACTTTCGAACAGAGCCCTATTGACCCTGGTCAAAAGTACGGCACTCTAGTCAGTTAAGAACATATTCTTATTTTCAATGACGGCCTGGGGACAGTGGGTTAACTGCCTGTTCAGGGGCAGAACGACAGATTTGTACCTTGTCAGCTCGGGGGTTTGAACTCACAACCTTGCGGTTACTAACCACTAGGCTACGCTGCCGCCCCGAGATGTCTTTCCACTGATACACCTACACACGTCCTGTCTATAAATACTAGCTTTTCAAAGGGACATGATGGCTATAGGGCTATAAGGTAACATGTGATATCTATAGGGCCTACAGGTAACATGTGATATCTGTAGGGCAGACAGGTAACATGTGATATCTGTAGGGCAGACAGGTAACATGTGATATCTGTAGGGCAGACAGGAAACATGTGATATCTATAGGGCAGACAGGTAACATGTGATATCTGTAGGGCAGACAGGTAACATGTGATATCTGTAGGGCAGACAGGTAACATGTGATATCTGTAGGGCCGACAGGTAACATGTGATATCTGTAGGGCCTACAGGTAACATGTGATATCTGTAGGCCAGACAGGTAACATGTGATATCTATAGGGCAGACAGGTAACATGTGATATCTGTAGGGCAGACAGGTAACATTTGATATCTATAGGGCAGACAGGTAACATGTGATATCTATAGGGCAGACAGGTAACATTTGATATCTGTAGGGCCTACAGGTAACATTTGATATCTGTAGGCCAGACAGGTAACATGTGATATCTGTAGGCCAGACAGGTAACATGTGATATCTGTAGGCCAGACAGGTAACATGTGATATCTGTAGGGCAGACAGGTAACATGTGATATCTGTAGGGCAGACAGGTAACATGTGCTATCTGTAGGCCAGACAGGTAACATGTGATATCTATAGGGCAGACAGGTAACATGTGATATCTATAGGGCAGACAGGTAACATGTGATATCTATAGGGCTATCTATAGGGCAGACAGGTAACATGTGATATCTATAGGGCTATCTATAGGGCAGACAGGTAACATGTGATATCTATAGGGCAGACAGGTAACATGTGATATCTATAGGGCCTACAGGTAACATTTGATATCTGTAGGCCAGACAGGTAACATGTGATATCTGTAGGGCAGACAGGTAACATGTGATATCTGTAGGGCCTACAGGTAACATTTGATATCTGTAGGCCAGACAGGTAACATGTGATATCTGTAGGGCAGACATGTAACATGTGATATCTATAGGGCAGACAGGTAACATGTGATATCTATTGGGCCTACAGGTAACATGTGATATCTATAGGGCCTACAGGTAACATGTGATATCTGTAGGGCAGACAGGTAACATGTGATATCTGTAGGGCAGACAGGTAACATGTGATATCTATAGGGCCTACAGGTAACATGTGATATCTATAGGGCCTACATGTAACATGTGATATCTATAGGGCAGACAGGTAACATGTGATATCTATAGGGCCTACAGGTAACATGTGATATCTATAGGGCCTACAGGTAACATGTGATATCTATAGGGCAGACAGGTAACATGTGATATCTATAGGGCCTACAGGTAACATGTGATATCTATAGGGCCTACAGGTAACATGTGATATCTATAGGGCAGACAGGTAACATGTGATATCTATAGGGCAGACAGGTGACATCAAATCACATTTTATTGGTCACATACACCATGGTTAGCAGATGTTAATGCGAGTGTAGCGAAATGCTTGTGCTTCTAGTTCCGACAGTGCAGTAATATCTAGCAAGTAATCTAAAAATTCCACAACAACCACTTTATACACACACATGTAAAAGGAGGGAATAAGAATATGTACATTTCAATATAAGGATGAGCGATGGCCGAGTGGCCGCGGCAAGATGCAGTAGATGGTATAAACTACAGTATATACACATGAGATGAGTAATGTAAGATATGTAAACATTATTAAAGTGGCGTTATTTAAAGTGACTAGTGATACCTTTATTACATCCATTTATTAAAGTGGTCAATGATTTGAGTCTGCATGTAGGCAGCAGCCTCTCTGTGTTAGTGGTGGCTGTTTAACAGTCTGATGGCCTTGACATAGAAGCTGTTTCTCAATCTCTCGGTCCCAGCTTTGATGCACCTGTATTGACCTCGCCTTCTGGATGATAGCGGGGTGGGAATTGGTGTCCTGGCCTTCCTGTGAAATCGGGTGGTGTAGGTGTCCTGGAAGGCAGGCAGCGTGCCTCCGGTGATGCATTGTGCAGACTCCACCACCCTCTGGAGAGCTTTGCGGTTGAGGGCGGAGCAGTTTCTGTACCAGGCGGAGAAACCCGGTGGCTGTACCGACTCCGACAACATATCCCGAGAGAGCCATGTTTCCGTGAAATGTTGTCTAGAGACTGGACATTGGCGAGTAATATACTCGGGAGCGGTGGGCAATGTGCACGCCTTCAATGTCTGACCAGGAAGCTGCTCCGTCTACCTCTCCTACGGCAATGTTGTTTTGGGTCGGCTTCTGGGAATAGATCAAGTGTCCTGGGTGGTGGTCAGAACAAAGGATCTTCTTCGAGAAAGACGTATTCCAGGTCGATATCTATTGGGCTCTACTGGTAGGATGTGATATCTATTGGGCTCTACTGGTAGGATGTGATATCTATTGGGCCCTACTGGTAGAATGTGATATATATTGGGCTCTACTGGTAGGATGTGATATCTATTGGGCCCTACTGGTAGGATGTGATATCTATTGGGCCCTACTGGTAGGATGTGATATCTATTGGGCTCTACTGGTAGGATGTGATATCTATTGGGCCCTACTGGTAGGATGTGATATCTATTGGGCCCTACTGGTAGGATGTGATATCTATTGGGCCCTACTGGTAGGATGTGATATCTATTGGGCCTACAGGTAGGATGTGATATCTATTGGGCCCTACTGGTAGGATGTGATATCTATTGGGGCTACAGGTAGGATTTGATATCTATTGGGCCAACAGGTAGTATGTGATATCTATTGGGCTCTACTGGTAGGATGTGATATCTATTGGGCTCTACTGGTAGGATGTGATATATATTGGGCCAACAGGTAGGATGTGATATCTATTGGGCCCGACTGGTAGGATGTGATATCTATTGGGCTCTACTGGTAGGATGTGATATCTATTGGGCCCTACTGGTAGAATGTGATATCTATTGGGCCCTACTGGTAGAATGTGATATCTATTGGGCCCTACTGGTAGGATGTGATATCTATTGGGCCCTACTGGTAGGATGTGATATCTATTGGGCCCTACTGGTAGGATGTGATATCTATTGGGCCAACAGGTAGGATGTGATATCTATTGGGCCCTACTGGTAGGATGTGATATCTATTGGGCCTACAGGGAGGATGTGATATCTATTGGGCCCTACTGGTAGCATGTGATATCTACTGGGCCTACAGGTAGGATGTGATATCTATTGGGCCTACAGGTAGCATGTGATATCTACTGGGCCTACAGGTAGGATGTGATATCTATGGGCCTACAGGTAGGATGTGATATCTATTGGGCCCTACTGGTAGGATGTGATATCTATTGGGCCCTACTGGTAGGATGTGATATCTATTGGGCCTACAGGGAAGATGTGATATCTATTGGGCCTACAGGTAGCATGTGATATCTACTGGGCCCTACTGGTACCATGTGATATCTATGGGCCTACAGGTAGGATGTGATATCTACTGGGCCTACAGGTAGCATGTGATATCTACTGGGCCTACAGGTAACATGTTATATCTATTGGGCCTACAGGTAACATGTTATATCTATTGGGCCTACAGGTAGGATGTGATATCTACTGGGCCTACATGTAGCATGTGATATCTACTGGGCCTACATGTAGCATGTGATATCTACTGGGCCTACAGGTAGGATGTGATATCTATGGGCCTACAGGTGACCTGGTGGGCAGTGTACTGTATAGGTAGGATGGGATGTACTGTATAGGACATGTGGTTTTAGGTGGGACGCAACCAATAGTTTCTGTTCATTTCATCACCTGAGAGCCACAACTACCATGTATTGAGTCGGTTTTTATTTTTGCTTTGTGACCAATGTGTTTTATTGTACTGAACAGAATACATTCCATTGTGGATATAATATATAATATATGCCATTTAGCAGACGCTTTTATCCAAAGCGACTTACAGTCAGTCATGTGTGCATACATTCTACGTATGGGTGGTCCCGAATCGAACCCACTACCCTGGCGTTACAAGCGCCATGCTCTACCAACTGTGCTACAGAATATATCTAAAGTAGGATTGGAAAGAGATTCAATTACATTGAACGTTCCAATGCAGTCGTTTTTATCACAATATCAAATCAATTAAGTAACTTACTGTTATTGTATTCAATTCAAATAGTACAATTTTTTTTTTTTTTTTTAAAGCTTATTTTCTCAAGTTTGGACTGTCTGGGAGTGGCCTGAGTTGAAAACCTGCTGTTATTGGCAGAGAGGTTTGGAACTCTTTCTTATTGGTCTATTAAACTAACTGCAATTTCAGGAAATCTTTCAAACAGCTCTAACACTATAAGGACAAACAGCTCTTACACTATAAGGACAAACAGCTCTTACACTATAAGGACAAACAGCTCCTACACTATAAGGACAAACAGCTCTACCACTATGAGGACAAACAGCTCTACCACTATAAGGACAAACAGCTCTTACACTATAAGGACAAACAGCTCTTACACTATAAGGACAAACAGCTCCTACACTATAAGGACAAACAGCTCTACCACTATGAGGACAAACAGCTCTACCACTATAAGGACAAACAGCTCTTACACTATAAGGACAAACAGCTCTTACACTATAAGGACAAACAGCTCTACCACTATAAGGACAAGCAGCTCTTACACTATAAGGACAAACAGCTCTTACACTATAAGGACAAACAGCTCTTACACTATAAGGACAAACAGCTCTACCACTATAAGGACAAGCAGCTCTTACACTATAAGGACAAACAGCTCTTAAACTATAAAGACAAACAGCTCTACCACTATAAGGACAAACAGCTCTACCACTATAAGGACAAACAGATCTTACACTATAAGGACAAACAGCTCTTACACTATAAGGACAAACAGCTCTTACACTATAAGGACAAACAGCTCCTACACTATAAGGACAAACAGCTCTTACACTATAAAGGACAAACAGCTCTTACACTATAAGGACAAACAGCTCCTACACAATAAGGACAAACAGCTCCTACGCTATAAGGACTAACAGCTCTTACACGATAAGGACTAACAGCTCCTACGCTATAAGGACTAACAGCTCTTACACTATAAGGACTAACAGCTCCTACACTATGAGGACAAACAGCTCTTACACTATAAGGGCAAACAGCTCCTACACTATAAGGACAAACGACTCTACCACTATAAGGACAAACAGCTCTTACACTATAAGGACTAACAGCTCCTACACTATGAGGACAAACAGCTCTTACACTATAAGGGCAAACAGCTCCTACACTATAAAGGACAAACAGCTCTTACACTATAAGAACAAACAGCTCTTACACTATAAGGGCAAACAGCTCCTACACTATAAAGGACAACCAGCTCCTACACTATAAGGACAAACAGCTCCTACGCTTTAAGGACTAACAGCTCTTACACTATAAGGACTAACAGCTCTTACACTATAAAGGACAAACAGCTCTACCACTATAAGGACTAACAGTTCTACCACTATAAGGACAAACAGCTCTACCACTATAAGAACAAACAGCTCTACCACTATAAGAACAAACAGCTCTACCACTATAAGGACAAACAGCTCTACCACTATAAGGACAAACAGCTCTTACACTATAAGGACAAACAGCTCTTACACTATAAGGACTAACAGCTCTAACACTATAACGACTAACAGCTCTAACACTATAAGGACAACCAGCTCCTACACTATACGAACAAACAGCTCTAACACTATAAGGACAAACAGCTCTTACACTATAAAGGACAAACAGCTCTAACACTATAAGGACAAACAGCTCTACCACTATAAGGACAAACAGCTCTTACACTATAAGAACAAACAGCTCTACCACTATAAGAACAAACAGCTCTTACACTATAAGGACTAACAGCTCCTACACTATGAGGACAAACAGCTCTTACACTATAACGACTAACAGCTCTAACACTATAACGACTAACAGCTCTAACACTATAAGGACAAACAGCTCTTACACTATAAAGGACAAACAGCTCTAACACTATAAGGACAAACAGCTCTACCACTATAAGGACAAACAGCTCTTACACTATAAGAACAAACAGCTCTACCACTATAATAACAAACAGCTCTTACACTATAAGGACTAACAGCTCCTACACTATGAGGACAAACAGCTCTTACACTATAAGGGCAAACAGCTCTTACACTATAAGGACTAACAGCTCTTACACTATAAGGACTAACAGCTCTACCACTATAAGGACATTAGCATCCTTTTCACAAGTTCACAGTATTATTCCAACCCCAGTGTGGAAATGTAAAACACAGGCAAATCCCATTTTTGAGGACACTGGGCCTTTAAGGTGTAAGTAGGATAGGGGTTCTTACAGTTTCTCTACTATTATAACCCCCGGAGTTACTTCCTGTAAACATGTCTCATTGATTTGTTTTCTTAGTATACAATGCAAGGCAGCTGTGTGTGTGTGTGTGTGTGTGTGTGTGTGTGTGTGTGTGTGTGTGTGTGTGTGTGTGTGTGTGTGTGTGTGTGTGTGTGTGTGTGTGTGTGTGTGTGTGTGTGTGCGTGCGTGCGTGCGTGCGTGCGTGCGTGCGTGCGTGCGTACGTGCGTGCGTGCGTGCGTGCGTGCGTGCGTGTGTGTGTGTGTGTGCATGTGTGTGCGTGTTGTATTGGGAGGTGGGATTGTGTGATAGAGATTTGCAGCGTGTGACACCAGGCTGCTGGTAATAGAGTGAAGGGATCCGTCAGCCTGGGCCTGGGAATGGCTTTTACAATGAGATTTATTCATGGGATTTGCATGAGAGATTTGTGTCAGTCAATTTCAGAGGCATCTGCTGTACTTAAAGAATCTGAAGCTACACACCTCTTTGATCTGGATATGATTCATGTCAACTGACAGCTTGTTATTGTTATCAAAAAGTAAACAAACACACATTCATTTCACACAGTCACACGTATGTGCGTGTCTAGGTTTTCCTGCATGTACACACACCCACACAGAAAAATAAATTAACATTCTATGGCTGTTTACAACCGACTGTCATTTAACTGATTGTAATTTAACTTAATATAATGTTTTCAACTGTCTAGAGACAGCAGGAGTGGTTGAGATAGTCTTAATCATCGGCTATGAAAAGCCAACTGACATTTACTCCTGAGGTGCTGACTTGCTGTACCCTCTACAACCACTGTGATTATTATTATTTGACCATGCTGGTCATTTATGAACATTTGAACATCTTGGCCATGTTCTGTTATAATCTCCACCCGGCACAGCCAGAAGAGGACTGGCCACCCCACATAGCTTGGTTCCTCTCTAGGTTTCTTCCTAGGTTTTGGAGTTTTTCCTAGCCACTGTGCTTCTACACCTGCATTGCTTGCTGTTTGGGGTTTTAGGCTGGGTTTCTGTACAGGTCTTTGAGATATCAGCTGATGTACGAAGGGCTTTATAAATACATTAGATTTGATTTATAATGAAACTGAATGTAATGTAACCTAATGTAATGTAACTGAATGTAATGTAAATTAATGTCATGTAACCTAATGTAATGTAAATTAATGTAACCTAATGTAATGTAACTGAATGTAATGTAAATTAATGTAATGTACCCGAGTTGGCATTGCAGTTCAGACGTCTTTTGTCCTCGTCTTGTCGTGTCCTGTATATATATATATTTACAACTTTTTTTCACATACATTTTATTTTTATTTTCCATCAACTCATCTTCAAAACACTCTCCTGCAACCCGCCTCACCAATTTATATTTATAAATAAGTATTATTTACCTCAAATCTGCAATCCTCCAAGAAGCTAGCCAGAAACTAACCAGAAGCTAGCCAGGAGCTAGCTAGAAGCTAATCAGAAGCTAGTTCAGAAGCTAGTTAGCTTATTTACTGGCAAATCGTTGGTATTCAGCTAACCACGGTTTGTGGTCATCAGCTATCCTTTAGCTCGAAAATCTATCGCCAGTTTTTGTACGGCGCGGCTCGGAACGGAACATACCGGACCAATTTTTCTCTCCATGTCCTTGGATTTCGGCTGCTCTCTGGACATTCATTCCCGGATCTCACAGCTGGCTGGCTGCTGTCCGTGTGTCTGTCTGCTCTCTGTCTGCTCTCGTCGATGCTTGCTCCGGAGCTGGCCAGCTCCGTCAGTCGCTCCTGAGCTCCGTCAATCACTCCTGGGCTGCAGTCACCTATCCGGACCCGTTTTACCGCCTACGTGGAGCCCCACCGGGCCTTCACAACTGGACTGCCGACGTTATCTACCCGAAGGAGATCCGGCTGGCTCCTCCGTCGCGACGTTACCTGAACGCCCATCTGCGGCCTGCTAACCGTTAGCTGTCTTACCGGCTGCTCTCAGAATAGACAATCGGACAATTTATTTATTTTTATTATTATTATGTTTCTTCTTGGGCCTCTATAACTATATCTATTGTTTTTATTTGATTTTTGTTGTTGTGTGATTTGGACTAATCCCCTCTACCACACGGAACCCCACTAATCTACTGACGGAACGCAAGAGGTGGCTAACAACAGACCTCCATCCTATGCTAGCTTGCTACCGATGTCCTGGCTAGCTGTCTAAATCGCCGTGACCCCCAAACCAACCACTCCACTCACTGGACTCTTTTGATCACTCGACTAAGGATGCCTCTCCTTAATGTCAATATGTCTTGTCCATTGCTGTTCTGGTTAGTGTTTATTGGCTTATTTCACTGTAGAGCCTCTAGTCCTGCTCACTATACCTTATCCAATGTATTAGCTCCACCACCCGCACATGCAATGACATCTCCTGGTTTCAATGATGTTTCTAGAGACAATATCTCTCTCTTCATCACTCAATACCTAGGTTTACCTCCACTGTATTCACATCCTACCATACCGTTGTCTGTACATTATACCTTGATGCTATTTTATCGCCCCCAGAAACCTCCTTTTACTCTCTGTTCCAGACGTTCTAGACGACCAATTCTTATTGCTTTTAGCCGTACCCTTATTCTTCTCCTCCTATGTTCCTCTGGCGATGTAGAGGTGAATCCAGGCCCTGCAGTGCCTAGCTCCACTCCTATTCCCCAGGCGCTCTCTTTTGATGACTTCTGTAACCGTAATAGCCTTGGTTTCATGCATGTTAACATTAGAAGCCTCCTCCCTAAGTTTGTTCTATTCACTGCTTTAGCACACTCTGCCAACCCGGATGTTCTAGCTGTGTCTGAATCCTGGCTTAGGAAGACCATTTTCATTCCAAATTACAACATTTTCAGACAAGATAGAACTGCCAAAGGGGGCAGTGTTGCAATCTACTGCAAAGATAGCCCGCAGAGTTCTGTCCTACTATCCAGGTCTGTACCCAAACAATTTGAACTTCTACTTTTAAAAATCCACCTCTCTAAAAACAAGCCTCTCACCGTTGCCGCCTGCTATAGACCACCCTCTGCCCCCAGCTGTGCTCTGGACACCATATGTGAACTGATTGCCCCCCATCTATCTTCAGAGCTCGTGCTGCTAGGCGACCTAAACTGGAACATGCTTAACACCCCAGCCATCCTACAATCTAAACTTGATGCCCTCAATCTCACTCAAATTATCAATGAACCTACCAGGTACCCTCCCAAAGCCTTAAACACGGGCACCCTCATAGATATCATCCTAACCAACTTCCCCTCTAAATACACCTCTGCTGTCTTCAACCAAGATCTCAGCGATCACTGCCTCATTACCTGCATCCGTAATGGGTCAGAGGTCAAACGACCTCCACTCATCACTGTAAAACGCTCCCTGAAACACTTCAGCGAGCAGGCCTTTCTAATCGACCTGGCCGGGGTATCCTGGAAGGATATTGATCTCATCCCGTCAGTAGAGGATGCCTGGATATTTTTTTTAAATGCCTTCCTAACCATCTTAAATAAACATGCCCCATTCAAGAAATTTAGAACCAGGAACAGATATAGCCCTTGGTTCTCCCCAGACCTGACTGCCCTTAACCAACACAAAAACATCCTATGGCGTTCTGCATTAGCATTGAACAGCCCCCGTGATATGCAGCTGTTCAGGGAAGCTAGAAACCATTATACACAGGCAGTTAGAAAAGCCAAGGCTAGCTTTTTCAAGCAGAAATTTGCTTCCTGCAACACTAACTCAAAAAAGTTCTGGGACACAGTAAAGTCCATGGAGAATAAGAACACCTCCTCCCAGCTGCCCACTGCACTGAAGATAGGAAACACTGTCACCACTGATAAATCCACCATAATTGAGAATTTCAATAAGCATTTTTCTACGGCTGGCCATGCTTTCCACCTGGCTACTCCTACCCCGGTCAACAGCACTGCACCCCCAACAGCAACTCGCCCAAGCCTTCCCCATTTCTCCTTCTCCCAAATCCATTCAGCTGATGTTCTGAAAGAGCTGAAAAATCTGGACCCCTACAAATCAGCCGGGCTAGACAATCTGGACCCTTTCTTTCTAAAATTATCTGCCGAAATTGTTGCCACCCCTATTACTAGCCTGTTCAACCTCTCTTTCGTGTCGTCTGAGATTCCCAAAGATTGGAAAGCAGCTGCGGTCATCCCCCTCTTCAAAGGGGGGGACACTCTTGACCCAAACTGCTACAGACCTATATCTATCCTACCATGCCTTTCTAAGGTCTTCGAAAGCCAAGTCAACAAACAGATTACCGACCATTTCGAATCTCACCATACCTTCTCTGCTATGCAATCTGGTTTCAGAGCTGGTCATGGGTGCACCTCAGCCACGCTCAAGGTCCTAAACGATATCTTAACCGCCATCGATAAGAAACATTACAGTGCAGCCGTATTCATTGATCTGGCCAAGGCTTTTGACTCTGTCAACCACCACATCCTCATCGGCAGACTCGACAGCCTTGGTTTCTCAAATGATTGCCTCGCCTGGTTCACCAACTACTTCTCTGATAGAGTTCAGTGTGTCAAATCGGAGGGTCTGCTGTCCGGACCTCTGGCAGTCTCTATGGGGGTGCCACAGGGTTCAATTCTTGGACCGACTCTCTTCTCTGTATACATCAATGAGGTCGCTCTTGCTGCTGGTGAGTCCCTGATCCACCTCTACGCAGACGACACCATTCTGTATACTTCCGGCCCTTCTTTGGACACTGTGTTAACAACCCTCCAGGCAAGCTTCAATGCCATACAACTCTCCTTCCGTGGCCTCCAATTGCTCTTAAATACAAGTAAAACTAAATGCATGCTCTTCAACCGATCGCTACCTGCACCTACCCGCCTGTCCAACATCACTACCCTGGACGGCTCTGACTTAGAATACGTGGACAACTACAAATACTTAGGTGTCTGGTTAGACTGTAAACTCTCCTTCCAGACCCATATCAAACATCTCCAATCCAAAGTTAATTCTAGAATTGGCTTCCTATTTCGCAACAAAGCATCCTTCACTCATGCTGACAAACATACCCTTGTAAAACTGACCATCCTACCAATCCTCGACTTTGGCGATGTCATTTACAAAATAGCCTCCAATACCCTACTCAACAAATTGGATGCAGTCTATCACAGTGCAATCCGTTTTGTCACCAAAGCCCCCATATACTACCCACCATTGCGACCTGTACGCTCTCGTTGGCTGGCCCTCGCTTCATACTCGTCGCCAAACCCACTGGCTCCATGTCATCTACAAGACCCTGCTAGGTAAAGTCCCCCCTTATCTCAGCTCGCTGGTCACCATAGCATCTCCCACCTGTAGCACACGCTCCAGCAGGTATATCTCTCTAGTCACCCCCAAAACCAATTCTTTCTTTGGCCGCCTCTCCTTCCAGTTCTCTGCTGCCAATGACTGGAACGAACTACAAAAATCTCTGAAACTGGAAACACTTATCTCCCTCACTAGCTTTAAGCACCAGCTGTCAGAGCAGCTCACAGATTACTGCACCTGTACATAGCCCACCTATAATTTAGCCCAAACAACTACCTCTTTCCCAACTGTATTTAATTTATTTATTTTATTTATTTAGCTCCTTTGCACCCCATTATTTTTATTTCTACTTTGCACATTCTTCCATTGCAAAACTACCATTCCAGTGTTTTACTTGCTATATTGTATTTACTTTGCCACCATGGCCTTTTTTGCCTTTACCCCCCTTCTCACCTAATTACACGTCAAAGACGGCCTACCCCCGGACGACGCTGTGCCAATTGTGCGCCGCCCTGTGGGACTCCCAATCACGTCCAGTAGTGACACGACATGGAATCGAACCAGGGTGTCCGTAGGTGACGCCTCTAGCACTGAGATGTAGTGCCTTAGACCGCTGCGCCGCTCGGCAGCCCGTTTCCTGTTCCTGTTGTTGGTAAATGTCGAATGCCGTGCAAACTTCTAAATAAAAGAGAGCCGCACGCTCTCGGAGCAAAACAACATTTTTTACCGATGTTTTTGACAGCCAAGCTGTCTTCATCAGGGTATAATCACAAACACTGCGGGATGACTCGTTTGTAGAGTGTCAAAAGACACACAGGTGTCTGTAATCATGGCCAAGAGTGGCCGAATATCATTGGTTAATTCTCAGATATTAAAATGGCATACAAAGAACAGCATACAAACAACAAATGGATAGCATACAGGTCATTGATTCGTTTTAGACTACACAAGCTTACAAACAATTACAATGGCAAAGTCACAATAATCACAAGAATGGCTTCAGATCAAAGTCTACGTTGAGACCGAAGGGAGCAAGGGTCTTTAAATTAAAGATCCGGGCAGCCTCTCGTTTTAACAATAAATTATCAAGGTCACCCCGTCTCCTACAGAGGGTGACATGTTCGATGCCAATATAACGCAGAGACGAAATCGAGTGGCCTGCCTCCAAGAAGTGGGCCGCAACTGGATAAGTAAAGTTTTTACACCTAATGTTGCTACGATGCTCTGAGATAAGTACTTTTAATTCACACTTTGTTTTACCTACATCATTTTTACCACAAGGACAAGTAATAAGATAAATACCTGCCTTAGTGGAGCACGTAATAACACCTTTTATTGGGATCGATTTCCCTGTTTGTGGGTGTTTGAAGGATCTACATTTATTTAAGTGCCATTGCATTGAGCACAGCCATTACACTTCCATCCAGTAGGGGCGCAAATAGACGTTGTTCAGGAATATCTTGGGGTGGTAAATCAGAGTTTACCAATTGGTCTCTGAGATTTCTGCCCCGCGAGAATACGACCAAGGGAAGGTCCGAAAACACTTTAACGAGACGATCGGATTTTAGGATGTTCCAATGTTTGTGAACAAATCCCTTAATTTGTTCAGAACGATTTGAATAGCGAGTAGTTAGAACACAAGAATGCGTCTTTTTGCGAGACTGACCTTGAAAAAGGTCATGTCTCGTTTTGTTTTGAATTTTCTCAATGGCAATATTAATCTGATCAGCCCCTCTCCTTGAACTTTCTTTGATTCTCGGCCAAACGAGTCATTCCTTAGTGTTTGTGATTATACGCTGATGAAGACAGCTTGGCTGTCGAAATGTTGGTAATAAAAATGTTGCATCTGCTACTGCTTTACACTGTCCTAACTCTGCTACTGCTTTACACTGTCCTAACTCGGGCAGCCGAGCGGAAATGGAGGAAAACTCGCCTCCCTGCGGACCTGGCATCCTTTCACTCCCTCCTCTCCACATTTTCCTCCTCTGTCTCTGCTGCTAAAGCCACTTTCTACCACTCTAAATTCCAAGCATCTGCCTCTAACCCTAGGAAGCTCTTTGCCACCTTCTCCTCCCTCCTGAATCCTCCCCCCTCCTCCCTCTCTGCAGATGACTTCGTCAACCATTTTGAAAAGAAGGTCGACGACATCCGATCCTCGTTTGCTAAGTCAAACGACACCGCTGGTTCTGCTCACACTGCCCTACCCTGTGCTCTGACCTCCTTCTCCCTCTCTCTCCAGATGAAATCTCGCGTCTTGTGACGGCCGGCCGCCCAACAACCTGCCCGCTTGACCCTATCCCCTCCTCTCTTCTCCAGACCATTTCCGGAGACCTTCTCCCTTACCTCACCTCGCTCATCAACTCATCCCTGACCGCTGGCTACGTCCCTTCCGTCTTCAAGAGAGCGAGAGTTGCACCCCTTCTGAAAAAACCTACACTCGATCCCTCCGATGTCAACAACTACAGACCAGTATCCCTTCTTTCTTTTCTCTCCAAAACTCTTGAACGTGCCGTCCTCGGCCAGCTCTCCCGCTATCTCTCTCAGAATGACCTTCTTGATCCAAATCAGTCAGGTTTCAAGACTAGTCATTCAACTGAGACTGCTCTTCTCTGTATCACGGAGGCGCTCTGCACTGCTAAAGCTAACTCTCTCTCCTCTGCTCTCATCCTTCTAGACCTATCGGCTGCCTTCGATACTGTGAACCATCAGATCCTCCTCTCCACCCTCTCCGAGTTGGGCATCTCCGGCGCGGCCCACGCTTGGATTGCGTCCTACCTGACAGGTCGCTCCTACCAGGTGGCGTGGCGAGAATCTGTCTCCTCACCATGCGCTCTCACAACTGGTGTCCCCCAGGGCTCTGTTCTAGGCCCTCTCCTATTCTCGCTATACACCAAGTCACTTGGCTCTGTCATAACCTCACATGGTCTCTCCTATCATTGCTATGCAGACGACACACAATTCATCTTCTCCTTTCCCCCTTCTGATGACCAGGTGGCGAATCGCATCTCTGCATGTCTGGCAGACATATCAGTGTGGATGACGGATCACCACCTCAAGCTGAACCTCGGCAAGACGGAGCTGCTCTTCCTCCCGGGGAAGGACTGCCCGTTCCATGATCTCGCCATCACGGTTGACAACTCCATTGTGTCCTCCTCCCAGAGCGCTAAGAACCTTGGCGTGATCCTGGACAACACCCTGTCGTTCTCAACTAACATCAAGGCGGTGGCCCGTTCCTGTAGGTTCATGCTCTACAACATCCGCAGAGTACGACCCTGCCTCACACAGGAAGCGGCGCAGGTCCTAATCCAGGCACTTGTCATCTCCCGTCTGGATTACTGCAACTCGCTGTTGGCTGGGCTCCCTGCCTGTGCCAATAAACCCCTACAACTCATCCAGAACGCCGCAGCCCGTCTGGTGTTCAACCTTCCCAAGTTCTCTCACGTCACCCCGCTCCTCCGCTCTCTCCACTGGCTTCCAGTTGAAGCTCGCATCCGCTACAAGACCATGGTGCTTGCCTACGGAGCTGTGAGGGGAACGGCACCTCAGTACCCCCAGGCTCTGATCAGGCCCTACACCCAAACAAGGGCACTGCGTTCATCCACCTCTGGCCTGCTCGCCTCCCTACCACTGAGGAAGTACAGTTCCCGCTCAGCCCAGTCAAAACTGTTCGCTGCTCTGGCCCCCCAATGGTGGAACAAACTCCCTCACGACGCCAGGACAGCGGAGTCAATCACCACCTTCCGGAGACACCTGAAACCCCACCTCTTTAAGGAATACCTAGGATAGGATAAAGCAATCCTTCTCACCCCCCCCCCTTAAAAGATTTAGATGCACTATTGTAAAGTGGCTGTTCCACTCGATGTCATAAGGTGAATGCACCAATGTGTAAGTCGCTCTGGATAAGAGCGTCTGCTAAATGACTTAAATGTAAATGTAAATGTACAGCTTTACACTGTCCTAACTCTGCTACTGCTTTACACTGTCCTAACTCTGCTACTGCTTTACACTGTCCTAACTCTGCTACTGCTTTACACTGTCCTAACTCTGCTACTGCTTTACACTGTCCTAACTCTGCTTAACACTGTCCTAACTCTGCTTAACACTGTCCTAACTCTGATTTACACTGTCCTAACTCTGCTTAACACTGTCCTAACTCTGCTTAACACTGTCCTAACTCTGCTTAACACTGTCCTAACTCTGCTTAACACTGTCCTAACTCTGCTTAACACTGTCCTAACTCTGATTTACACTGTCCTAACTCTGCTTAACACTGTCCTAACTCTGATTTACACTGTCCTAACTCTGCTTAACACTGTCCTAACTCTGACTTACACTGTCCTAACTCTGCTTAACACTGTCCTAACTCTGCTTAACACTGTCCTAACTCTGCTTAACACTGTCCTAACTCTGATTTACACTGTCCTAACTCTGCTTAACACTGTCCTAACTCTGCTTAACACTGTCCTAACTCTGCTTAACACTGTCCTAACTCTGATTTACACTGTCCTAACTCTGATTTACACTGTCCTAACTCTAATTTACACTGTCCTAACTCTGATTTACACTGTCCTAACTCTACTTTACACTGTCCTAACTCTACTTTACACTGTCCTAACTCTGCTTAACACTGTCCTAACTCTGCTTAACACTGTCCTAACTCTGATTTACACTGTCCTAACTCTGCTTTACACTGTCCTAACTCTGCTTTACACTGTCCTAATGTGAACAGCTCACCCTGCAATAACATAAAAACATGAGTGTCATTCTGTTGAAGGAGAGGCGGACCAAAACGCAGCGTAGTTATTTTGATACATCTTTAATAAAGATGAAAATAGAACAATATACAAAAACAAGAAACGTGAAAAAATGAAAACAGCCCTATCTGGTGTAACAAACACAAAGACAGGAACAATCACCCACAAACCCCAACACCAAACAGGCTACCTAAATATGGTTCCCAAACAGAGACAATGACTAACACCTGCCTCTGATTGAGAACCAAATCAGGCCCAAACACACAACCCCCCAAGGTGCGTACTCCGGCCGCAAAACCTGAACCTATTGGGGAGGGTCTGGGTGGGCATCTGTCCGCGGTGGAGGCTCTGGTGCTGGACGTGGCCCCCACTTCACCAAAGTCTTAGTCCGCCCCATTGTCCGCTTCCGTGGCCTCCTAACCACGACGACCCTTCTAAATGAACCCACTGGACTGAGGGGCAGCTCGGGACAGACTGACGACTCTGGCAGATCCTGGCTGACTGGCGGCTCTGGCGGATCCTGGATGAATTGGGTGAATTTTGGCCCATTCCTCCTGACAGAGCTGGTGTAACTGAGTCAGGTTTGTAGGCCTCCTGACAGAGCTGGTGTAACTGAGTCAGGTTTGTAGGCCTCCTGACAGAGCTGGTGTAACTGAGTCAGGTTTGTAGGCCCCCTGACAGAGCTGGTGTAACTGAGTCAGGTTTGTAGGCCTCCTGACAGAGCTGGTGTAACTGAGTCAGGTTTGTAGGCCCCCTGACAGAGCTGGTGTAACTGAGTCAGGTTTGTAGGCCTCCTGACAGAGCTGGTGTAACTGAGTCAGGTTTGTAGGCCTCCTTGCTCGCACACACTTTTTCAGTTCTGCCTACAACTTTTCTACAGGATTGAGGTCAGGGCTTTGTGATGGCCACTCCAATACCTTGACTTTTGTTGTCCTTAAAGCCATTTTGCAAACTTGGAAGTATGCTTGGGGTCATTGTCCATTTGGAAGACCCATTTGTGACCAAGCTTTAACTTCTTGACTGATGTCTTGAATGTTGCTTCAATATATCCACATAATTTTCCCCTTCCTCATGATGCCATTTATTTTGTGACGTGCACCAGTCCCTCCTGCAGTAAAGCACCCCTACAACATGATGCTGCCACCCCAGAGCTTCAGGGTTGGGATGGTGTTCTTCGGCTTGCAAGCCTCCCCTTTTCCCTCCAAACATAACGATGGTCATTATGGCCAAACAGTTCTATTTTTGTTTCATCAGACCAGAGGACATTTCTCCAAAAAGTACGATCTTTGTCTCCATGTGCAGTTGCAAACCGTAGTCTGGCTTTTTATGGCGGTATTGGAGCGGTGTCTTCCCCCTTGCTGAGAGGCCTTTCAGGTTATGTCGATATAGGACTCGTTTTACTGTGGATATAGATACTTTTGTACCGGTTTCCTCAAGAATCTGCACAAGGTCCTTTGCTGTTTTTCTGGGATTGATTTGCACTTTTCGCACCAAAGTACGTTGATCTCTAGGAGACAGAACACGTCTCCTTCCTGAGCGGTATGATGGCTGCATGGTCCCATGGTGTTTATACTTGCGTACTATTGTTTGTACAGATGAATGTGGTACCTTCAGGCATTTGGAAATTGCTCCCAAGGATATAAAATTCATAACAAATCCTACAATGTGATTTTCTGGATTTTTTTTCTCATTTTGTCTGTCATAGTTGAAGTGTACCTATGATGAAAATTACAGGCCTCTCTCATCTTTTTAAGTGGGAGAACTTACACAATTGGTGGCTGACTAAATACTTTTTTGCCCCACTGTATTGGAGTGCCAACAAAAGAAGCTCAAAAGGTAAGGCATGTTTTATATTTTATTTCTATGTTTTGTGTAGCGCCTGCAGGGTTTAAATATGCTACCCTCTTTGTTTACTGTTGTGCTATCATCAGATAATAGCTTCTTATGCTTTCGCCGAAAAGCCTTTTAAAATCGGACATGTTGGCTGGATTCAGTGTAGCTTTAATTGAGTATCTTACATGTGTGATTTAATGAAAGTTTGATTTGAACATCTGAACATCTTGGCCATGTTATGTTATAATCTCCACCCGGCACAGCCAGAAGAGGACGGGCCACCCCAGATATGCTCTCTCTAATTCTCTCTTTCTTTCTCTCTCTCGGAGGACCTGAGCCCTAGGACCGTGCCCCAGGACTACCTGACATGATGACTCCTTGCTGTCCCCGGTCCACCTGACTGTGCTGCTGCTCCAGTTTCAACTGTTCTGCCTTGTTATTATTCGACCATGCTGGTCATTTATGAACATTTGAACATCTTGGCCATGTTCTGTTATAATCTCCACCCGGCACAGCCAGAAGAGGACTGGCAACCCCACCTAGCCTGGTTCCTCTCTAGGTTTCTTCCTAGGTTTTGGCCTTTCTAGGGAGTTTTTCCTAGCCACCGTGCTTCTACACCTGCATTGCTTGCTGTTTGGGGTTTTAGGCTGGGTTTCTGTACAGCACTTTGAGATATCAGCTGATGTACGAAGGGCTATATAAATACATTTTATTTGATTTTATTTTATTTTATTTCAATTTATTTGAATTTGCCGCGCTGCATTTTCCCTGGTTTTGGCCAAGTGGGACGCAAGCTTCTCCTATAGCATAAGAAGTTAAATATAGTGTATAAGAGGTCAGGCTGGGCCTAATATAGTGTATAAGCGGTCAGGCTGGGCCTAATATAGTGTATAAGAGGTCAGGCTGGGTCTAATATAATGTATTAGAGGTTATACAATAAGTTTTGTAAGGATTCCTATGTTCTTGATGTAAAGAATATTTGTTGGTCTGTGGTGTGTAATGAGGAGCAACCAGACGCTGCTGGTCTGTGGTGTGTAATGAGGAGCAACCAAACGCTGCTGGGTCTGTGGTGTGTAATGAGGAGCAACCAGACGCTGCTGGTCTGTGGTGTGTAATGAGGAGCAACCAGACGCTGCTGGTCTGTGGTGTGTAATGAGGAGCAACCAGACACTGCTGGTCTGTGGTGTGTAATGAGGAGCAACCAGACGCTGCTGGTCTGTGGTGTGTAATGAGGAGCAACCAGACGCTGCTGGGTCTGTGGTGTGTAATGAGGAGCAACCAGACGCTGCTGGTCTGTGGTGTGTAATGAGGAGCAACCAGACGCTGCTGGTCTGTGGTGTGTAATGAGGAGCAACCAGACACTGCTGGTCTGTGGTGTGTAATGAGGAGCAACCAGACGCTGCTGGTCTGTGGTGTGTAATGAGGAGCAACCAGACGCTGCTGGGTCTGTGGTGTGTAATGAGGAGCAACCAGACGCTGCTGGTCTGTGGTGTGTAATGAGGAGCAACCAGACGCTGCTGGTCTGTGGTGTGTAATGAGGAGCAACCAGACACTGCTGGTCTGTGGTGTGTAATGAGGAGCAACCAGACACTGCTGGTCTGTGGTGTGTAATGAGGAGCAACCAGACGCTGCTGGTCTGTTGTGTGTAATGAGAAGCAACCAGACGCTGCTGGTCTGTGGTGTGTAATGAGGAGCAACCAGACGCTGCTGGTCTGTGGTGTGTAATGAGGAGCAACCAGACGCTGCTGGTATGTGGTGTGTAATGAGGAGCAACCAGACGCGGCTGGTCTGTGGTGTGTAATGAGGAGCAACCAGACACTGCTGGTCTGTGGTGTGTAATGAGGAGCAACCTGACGCTGCTGGTCTGTGGTGTAATGAGGAGCAACCAGACGCTGCTGGTCTGTGGTGTAATGAGGAGCAACCAGACGCTGCTGGTCTGTGGTGTAATGAGGAGCAACCAGACGCTGCTGGTCTGTGGTTTGTAATGAGGAGCAACCAGACGCTGCTGGTCTGTGGTGTAATGAGGAGCAACCAGACGCTGCTGGTCTGTGGTGTGTAATGAGGAGCAACCAGATGCTGCACTTGACACATTTATGAAAGTGCTTTTTCTAGTTACTTATAAACACCCATTAAGAAAATGACTGTAAAAACTGTTAAATCCCCTTGGATTGATGAGGAATTGAAACATTGTATGGTTGAGAGGGATGAGGCAAAATGAATGGCAAATAAGTCTGGCAGCCCAACTGATTGGCAAACATACTGCAAATTGAGAAATCATGTGACCAAACTGAATAAAAAGAAGAAGAAACTACACTATGAAACAGAGATAAATGAAATAAGGAATGATAGTTAAAAGCTTTGGAGCACATTAAATGAAATTCTGTGAAAAAAGGCAAACTCAGCTCCATCATTCATTGAATCAGGCGCAAAACCAACTGATATTGCCAAATATGTTAAGTATTTTTCATTGGCAAGATTAGCAAATTATCTAATTTATGCATGACATGCAAGCAACAAATGCTGACACTACACATCCAAGTATATCTGACCAAATTATGAAAGACAAGCATTGTCATTTTATATTCAGTCAGTGTGGATTGTGGAGTAGTCCAGGTGCGACAAAACTAGGGCCTGTAGGACCTGTTGACCGTGGTGTCAAGAAGGTAGATCATTGCTACTCTAACGTCTGCGATGCAAACCCCTGCCCTCCTTTCGGGAAATCTGACCACGACTCCATTTTGTTGCTCCCAGCCTATAAACAGAAACTAAAACAGGAAACGCACATGCTCAGGTTTGTTCAACACTGGTCCGACCAATCGGATTCCACACTTCAAAATTGCTTCGATCACGTGGACTGGGATATGTTTTGGAAAACAACATTAATGTATACGCTGATTCGGTGAGCGAGTTTATTAGCAAGTGCATCGGTGATGTTTTATCCACTGTGACGATTAAAACCTTCCCTAATGAGAAACTGTGGATTGATGGCAGCATGCACGCAAAACCGAAAGCCCAAACCACTGCTTTTAATCATGGCAAGGCAACCGGAAACATGACCGAATACAAACAGTGTAGCTATTCCCTCCGCAAGGCAATCATACAGGCTAAGCGTCAGTATAGAGACAAAGTAGAGTCGCAATTCAACGGCTCAAACACAAGACATATGTGGCAGGGCCTACAGTCAATCACGGATTACAAAAAAAAACCCAGCCCTGTCGCAGACATCGTTGTCTTGCTCCCAGACAAATTAAACAACTTCTTTGCTCGCTTTGAGGACAATACAGTGCCACTGACAAGGCCCGCTACCACTGCCTGTGGGCTTTCCTTCAACGAGAATCATTACACCGCCAGGACACCTACACCACCCGACGTCACAGGAAGGCCAAAAGATCATCAAGGACAACAACCACCCGAGCCACTGCCTGTTCACCCCGCTATCATCCAGAAGGTGAGGTCAGTACAGGTGCATCAAAGCTGGGACCGAGAGACTGAAAAACAGCTTCTCTTTCAAGGCCATCAGACTGTTAAACAGCCATCACTAACATTGAGTGGCTGCTGCCAACATACTGACTCAAATCTCTAGACACTTTAATAATTAATAATTGGATGTAATAAATGTATCACTAGCCACTTTAAACAATGGCACTTTATATCATGATTACATACCCTACATTACTCATCTCATATGTCTATACTGTACTCTACACCATCTACTGCATCTTGCCTATGCTGCACGACCATCACTCATCCATATATCTTTGTACATATTCTCATTCACCCCTTTACATTTGTGTGTATTAGGTAGTTGTTGGGGGAATTGCTAGATATTACTGCACTGTTGGAACTAGAAACACAAGCATTTCGCTACACTCGCATTAACATCTGCTAACCATGGTGTATGTAACCAATAACATTTGATTTGACATACTTCTCCCCAGCTTAGCTACTGTTGTACCTTGGCAGCAGCTAATGGGGATACATAACAAATACAAATATAGGTTCACATCCCACCTGGACACATCCACTGTTCTACAGGTTCACATCCCACCTGGACACATCCACTGTTCTGCAGGTTCACATCCCACCTGGACACATCCACTGTTCTGCAGGTTCACATCCCACCTGGACACATCCACTGTTCTACAGGTTCACATCCCACCTGGACACATCCACTGTTCTGCAGGTTCACATCCCACCTGGACACATCCACTGTTCTGCAGGTTCACATCCCACCTGGACACATCCACTGTTCTGCAGGTTCACATCCCACCTGGACATCCACTGTTCTGCAGGTTCACATCCCACCTGGACACATCCACTGTTCTGCAGGTTCACATCCCACCTGGACACATCCACTGTTCTGCAGGTTCACATCCCACCTGGACACATCCACTGTTCTGCAGGTTCACATCCCACCTGGACACATCCACTGTTCTACAGGTTCACATCCCACCTGGACACATCCACTGTTCTGCAGGTTCACATCCCACCTGGACACATCCACTGTTCTGCAGGTTCACATCCCACCTGGACACATCCACTGTTCTGCAGGTTCACATCCCACCTGGACACATCCACTGTTCTGCAGGTTCACATCCCACCTGGACACATCCACTGTTCTGCAGGTTCACATCCCACCTGGACACATCCACTGTTCTGCAGGTTCACATCCCACCTGGACACATCCACTGTTCTGCAGGTTCACATCCCACCTGGACACATCCACTGTTCTACAGGTTCACATCCCACCTGGACACATCCACTGTTCTGCAGGTTCACATCCCACCTGGACACATCCACTGTTCTGCAGGTTCACATCCCACCTGGACACATCCACTGTTCTGCAGGTTCACATCCCACCTGGACACATCCACTGTTCTGCAGGTTCACATCCCACCTGGACACATCCACTGTTCTGCAGGTTCACATCCCACCTGGACACATACACTGTTCTGCAGGTTCACATCCCACCTGGACACATCCACTGTTCTGCAGGATCACATCCCACCTGGACACATCCACTGTTCTACAGGTTCACATCCCACCTGGACACATCCACTGTTCTGCAGGTTCACATCCCACCTGGTACATGCTCCAGAGTGCCACAGGGGTCTATGGCACTGCATCTCAGCGCAAGAGGCGTCACTACAGTCCCTGGTACGATTCCAGGCTGTATCACATCCGGCCGTGGTTTGGGAGTCCCATTGGTGCGGCGCACAATTGGCCCAGCGTCTCCCGGGTTTGGGCCGTCCATTGTAGATAAGAATTTGTCCTTAGCTGAGTCGTCGAGTTAAATAAAGGTTACATGCATACACAACGCAATGCAACAAGCCTCCTGCTGTACCTACTTCATCTTCTTGCTCACTTGCATATCTGGCTTTTGGTATTCCAGTCTGTGCCAATGGAAATCTTGGTAATCTCTTTGACAAACAGTGGCACTGCGATACTCCACACACATCACTGTACGAAACTGTTGTGTGTCCAATAGATATCTGCCACCATCAGACTGTGTCTGCTCGGCGATAAAACAGATTATCTCTGTCTGTTTACCGTGCACGTGCCAAGATATTGTTTTGGTTTGTCTGATACACCACCATATTGGCCAGTTTACCAGTTTATCTGTAGGCTGCACTCATCTGATCATGCACATTTGTGTGTGTGTGTATTAGCCCACCCTTCACACTAAATGTAGTAACCTCCCCCCATCACACTAAATGTAGTAACCCCTCCCATTACACTAAATGTAGTAACCCCTCCCATTACACTAAATGTAGAAACCCCTCCCATTACACTAAATGTAGTAACCCCTCCCATTACACTAAATGTAGAAACCCCTCCCATTACACTAAATGTAGTAACCCCTCAAATTACACTAAATGAAGTAACCCCCCCCATTACACTAAATGTAGTAACCCCTCCCATTACACTAAATGTAGTAACCCCTCCCATTACACTAAATGTAGAAACCCCTCCCATTACACTAAATGTAGTAACCCCTCCCATTACACTAAATGTAGAAACCCCTCCCATTACACTAAATGTAGTAACCCCTCCCATTACACTAAATGAAGTAACCCCCCCCATTACACTAAATGTAGTAACCCCCCCCATTACACTAAATGTAGTAACCCCCCCCCCCCATCACACTAAATGTAGTAACCTCCCCATCACACTAAATGTAGTAACCCCAATCACACTAAATGTAGTAACCCCTCCCCCCATCACACTAAATGTAGTAACCCCTCCCATTACACTAAATGTAGTAACCCCTCCCATTACACTAAATGTAGTAACCCCTCCCCCCATTACACTAAATGTAGTAACCCCTCCCATTACACTAAATGAAGTAACCCCCCATTACACTAAATGTAGTAACCTCCCATTACACTAAATGTAGTAACCCCCATCACACTAAATGTAGTAACCTCCCCCCATCACACTAAATGTAGTAACCCCAATCACACTAAATGTAGTAACCCCTCCCCCCATCACACTAAATGTAGTAACCCCTCCCATTACACTAAATGTAGTAACCCCTCCCATTACACTAAATGTAGTAACCCCTCCCCCATTACACTAAATGTAGTAACCCCTCCCATTACTGTAAATGAAGTAACCCCCATCACACTAAATGTAGTAACCCCTCCCATTACACTAAATGTAGTAACCCCTCCCCCCATTACACTAAATGTAGAAACCCCTCCCATTACACTAAATGTAGTAACCCCTCCCATTACACTAAATGAAGTAACCCCCTCCCCATTACACTAAATGTAGTAACCCCTCCCATTACACTAAATGTAGTAACCCCTCCCATCACACTAAATGTAGAAACCCCTCCCATTACACTAAATGTAGTAACCCCTCCCATTACACTAAATGTAGCAACCCCTCCCCCCATTACACTAAATGTAGTAACCCCTCCCATTACACTAAATGTAGTAACCCCTCCCATTACACTAAATGTAGTAACCCCTCCCATTACAATAAATGTAGTAACCCCTCCCATTACACTAAATCATTTCAAGACTAGTCATTCAACTGAGACTGCTCTTCTCTGTATCACGGAGGCGCTCCGCACTGCTAAAGCTAACTCTCTCTGCTAACTCCTCTGCTCTCATCCTTCTAGACCTATCGGCTGCCTTCGATACTGTGAACCATCAGATCCTCCTCTCCACCCTCTCCGAGTTGGGCATCTCCGGCGCGGCCCACGCTTGGATTGCGTCCTACCTGACAGGTCGCTCCTACCAGGTGGCGTGGCGAGAATCTGTCTCCTCACCATGCGCTCTCACCACTGGTGTCCCCCAGGGCTCTGTTCTAGGCCCTCTCCTATTCTCGCTATACACCAAGTCACTTGGCTCTGTCATAACCTCACATGGTCTCTCCTATCATTGCTATGCAGACGACACACAATTAATCTTCTCCTTTCCCCCTTCTGATGACCAGGTGGCGAATCGCATCTCTGCATGTCTGGCAGACATATCAGTGTGGATGACGGATCACCACCTCAAGCTGAACCTCGGCAAGACGGAGCTGCTCTTCCTCCCGGGGAAGGACTGCCCGTTCCATGATCTCGCCATCACGGTTGACAACTCCATTGTGTCCTCCTCCCAGAGCGCTAAGAACCTTGGAGTGATCCTGGACAACACCCTGTCGTTCTCAACTAACATCAAGGCGGTGGCCCGTTCCTGTAGGTTCATGCTCTACAACATCCGCAGAGTACGACCCTGCCTCACACAGGAAGCGGCGCAGGTCCTAATCCAGGCACTTGTTATCTCCCGTCTGGATTACTGCAACTCGCTGTTGGCTGGGCTCCCTGCCTGTGCCATTAAACCCCTACAACTCATCCAGAACGCCGCAGCCCGTCTGGTGTTCAACCTTCCCAAGTTCTCTCACGTCACCCCGCTCCTCCGCTCTCTCCACTGGCTTCCAGTTGAAGCTCGCATCCGCTACAAGACCATGGTGCTTGCCTACGGAGCTGTGAGGGGAACGGCACCTCAGTACCTCCAGGCTCTGATCAGGCCCTACACCCAAACAAGGGCACTGCGTTCATCCACCTCTGGCCTGCTCGCCTCCCTACCACTGAGGAAGTACAGTTCCCGCTCAGCCCAGTCAAAACTGTTCGCTGCTCTGGCTCCCCAATGGTGGAACACACTCCCTCACGACGCCAGGACAGCGGAGTCAATCACCACCTTCCGGAGACACCTGAAACTCCACCTCTTTAAGGAATACCTAGGATAGGATAAAGTAATCCTTCTCACCCCCCTTAAAATATTTAGATGCACTATTGTAAAGTGGCTGTTCCACTGGATGTCATAAGGTGAATGCACCAATTTGTAAGTCGCTCTGGATAAGAGCGTCTGCTAAATGACTTAAATGTAATGTAAAATGTAAATGTAGTAACCCCTCCCATTACACTAAATGTAGTAACCCCTCCCATTACACTAAATGTAGTAACTCCTCCCATTACACTAAATGAAGTAACCCCCC
The DNA here is from genome assembly GCF_023373465.1 of Oncorhynchus keta. Taxonomy (NCBI): domain Eukaryota; kingdom Metazoa; phylum Chordata; class Actinopteri; order Salmoniformes; family Salmonidae; genus Oncorhynchus; species Oncorhynchus keta. The sequence continues at coordinate 53,137,242 of NC_068438.1, read as the reverse complement.
ATTACACTAAATGTAGTAACCCTCCCATTACACTAAATGTAGTAACCCCCCCCCCCCATCACACTAAATGTAGTAGTCCCCCATCACACTAAATGTAGTAGCCCCCCATCACACTAAATGTAGAAGCCCCCCCATCACACTAAATGTAGTAGCCCCCCCCCATCACACTAAATGTAGTAGCCCCCATCACACTAAATGTAGTAGCCCCCATCACACTAAATGTAGTAGCCCCCGTCACACTAAATGTAGTAACCCCTCCCATTACACTAAATGTAGTAACTCCTCCCATTACACTAAATGAAGTAACCCCCCCATTACACTAAATGTAGTAACCCCTCCCATTACACTAAATGTAGAAACCCCCCATCACACTAGATGTAGTAGTCCCCCATCACACTAAATGTAGTAGCCCCCATCACACTAAATGTAGTAGCCCCCATCACACTAAATGTAGTAGCCCCTCCCCCCCATCACACTAAATGTAGTAGCCCCCCATCACACTAAATGTAGTAGCCCCCATCACACTAAATGTAGTAGCCCCCATCACACTAAATGTAGTAGCCCCATCACACTAAATGTAGTTGCCCCATCACACTACATGTAGTAGCCCCTCCCCCCCATCATCACACTAAATGTAGTAGCCCCCATCACACTAAATGTAGTTGCCCCCCATCACACTAAATGTAGTAGCCCCCCATCACACTAAATGTAGTAGCCCCCATCACACTAAATGTAGTAGCCCCCATCACACTAAATGTAGTAGCCCCCCATCACACTAAATGTAGTAGCCCCCCATCACACTAAATGTAGTAGCCCCCATCACACTAAATGTAGTAGCCCCTCCCCCCATCACACTAAATGTAGTAGCCCCCATCACACTAAATGTAGTAGCCCCCATCACACTAAATGTAGTAGCCCCCATCACACTAAATGTAGTAGCCCCCATCACACTAAATGTAGTAGCCCCCCATCACACTAAATGTAGTAGCCCCCATCACACTAAATGTAGTAGCCCCCATCACACTAAATGTAGTAGCCCCTCCCCCATCACACTAAATGTAGTAGCCCCCATCACACTAAATGTAGTAGCCCCCATCACACTAAATGTAGTAGCCCCCATCACACTAAATGTAGTTGCCCCCCCATCACACTAAATGTAGTAGCCCCCCATCACACTAAATGTAGTAGCCCCCCATCACACTAAATGTAGTAGCCCCCCATCACACTAAATGTAGTAGCCCCATCACACTAAATGTAGTAGCCCCCATCACACTAAATGTAGTTGCCCCCCCCATCACACTAAATGTAGTAGCCCCCATCACACTAAATGTAGTAGCCCCCCATCACACTAAATGTAGTTGCCCCCATCACACTAAATGTAGTAGCCCCCATCACACTAAATGTAGTAGCCCCCATCACACTAAATGTAGTTGCCCCCATCACACTAAATGTAGCAGCCCCCATCACACTAAATGTAGTTGCCCCCCCATCACACTAAATGTAGCAGCCCCCCATCACACTAAATGTAGTAGCCCCCCCTCCCATCACACTAAATGTAGCAGCCCCCCATTACACTAAATGCAGCAGCCCCCATTACACTAAATGTAGCAGCCCCCATTACACTAAATGTAGCAGCCCCCCATTACACTAAATGTAGCAGCCCCCATTACACTAAATGTAGCAGCCCCCCATCACACTAAATGTAGCAGCCCCCATCACACTAAATGTAGTAGCCCCCTCCCATCACACTAAATGTAGCAGCCCCCCATCACACTAAATGTAGTAGCCCCCCCTCCCATCACACTAAATGTAGCAGCCCCCCATTACACTAAATGTAGCAGCCCCCATTACACTAAATGTAGCAGCCCCCCATCACACTAAATGTAGCAGCCCCCCATCACACTAAATGTAGTAGCCCCCCCACCCCCATTACACTAAATGTAGTAGCCCCCCTCCCATCACACTAAATGTAGTTGCCCCCCCCCATCACACTAAATGTAGCAGCCCCCCATCACACTAAATGTAGTAGCCCCCCTCCCATCACACTAAATGTAGTAGCCCCCCTCCCATCACACTAAATGTAGTAGCCCCCTCCCATCACACTAAATGTAGTAGCCCCCTCCCATCACACTAAATGTAGTAGCCCCCCTCCCATCACACTAAATGTAGTAGGCCCCCCTCCCATCACACTAAATGTAGTAGCCCCCCTCCCATCACACTAAATGTAGTAGCCCCCCATCACACTAAATGTAGTAGCCCCCATCACACTAAATGTAGTACCCCCCTCCCATCACACTAAATGTAGTAGCCCCCTCCCATCACACTAAATGTAGTAGCCCCCCATCACACTAAATGTAGTAGCCCCCCATCACACTAAATGTAGTAGCCCCCCTCCCATCACACTAAATGTAGTAGCCCCCATCACACTAAATGTAGTAGCCCCCATCACACTAAATGTAGTAGCCCCCATCACACTAAATGTAGTAGCCCCCCATCACACTAAATGTAGTAGCCCCCATCACACTAAATGTAGTAGCCCCCCATCACACTAAATGTAGTAGCCCCCATCACACTAAATGTAGCAGCCCCCATCACACTAAATGTAGTAGCCCCCATCACACTAAATGTAGCAGCCCCCCATCACACTAAATGTAGTAGCCCCCATCACACTAAATGTAGTAGCCCCCATCACACTAAATGTAGTAGCCCCCCATCACACTAAATGTAGTAGCCCCCATCACACTAAATGTAGTAGCCCCCCATCACACTAAATGTAGTAGCCCCCCTCCCATCACACTAAATGTAGTAGCCCCCATCACACTAAATGTAGTAGCCCCCATCACACTAAATGTAGTAGCCCCCATCACACTAAATGTAGTAGCCCCCCTCCCATCACACTAAATGTAGTAGCCCCCATCACACTAAATGTAGTAGCCCCCATCACACTAAATGTAGTAGCCCCCATCACACTAAATGTAGTAGCCCCCATCACACTAAATGTAGTAGCCCCCATCACACTAAATGTAGTAGCCCCCATCACACTAAATGTAGTAGCCCCCCTCCCATCACACTAAATGTAGTAGCCCCCCATCACACTAAATGTAGCAGCCCCCCATCACACTAAATGTAGTAGCCCCCTCCCCCTCCCATCACACTAAATGTAGTAGCCCCCCTCCCATCACACTAAATGTAGTAGCCCCCATCACACTAAATGTAGTAGCCCCCTCCCATCACACTAAATGTAGTAGCCCCCCATCACACTAAATGTAGTAGCCCCCATCACACTAAATGTAGTAGCCCCCCTCCCCCCTCCCATCACACTAAATGTAGTAGCCCCCCATCACACTAAATGTAGTAGCCCCCTCCCATCACACTAAATGTAGTAGCCCCCATCACACTAAATGTAGTAGCCCCCCATCACACTAAATGTAGTAGCCCCCTCCCCCTCCCATCACACTAAATGTAGTAGCCCATCATAACAAGCTTTCTGTGAGTACGCATCGTAAGCTACTCAGCAGGCATCAATTTAAGAGCCCTATTCAATCTGTACCACAGAGGCTCAGTGTTAAAGCAATGTTCTCTGTTAGCAGAGACTCTGCACTCACAGTAAACACTGCAGATGTCAGCGCAACGGGAAATGACCTTACATGTCTGACGCTACTGCAATACAGATTGAACATCGCCCCGAATCTGGCTGAAAGACCAAAAACACGGACAGGTTTTTATTTTATTCAAATTATTTACATATAAACCTTTTATTTAACGAGGTCAGTAAAACAAACAAATACTTATTTACAATGACGGCCTACTCCCAGCCAATCCCGGACGACGCTGGACCAGTTGTGTCCCTATGGGACTCCCAATCACGGCCGGATGTGGTACAGGCACGATCATTAAGCCATTTATTCATTGAATCGCAATGACTCAATTGGTCACATTGTATTTTAAAAACGGGTAGACAACCTATATCTCTCTCTGATTTAAGTGATGAAAAATGCATCCGTTTTCCTCCATGATGTCGAAGATGATTCTACATGCGTGACTGAAGCCGTCTGGTTTGGAGTGGCAACGCTGCCATCTAGTGGCAGAGTGTTGATACTAACTAGACAGGTGTTGGTAGATATAACATAGCAGAGTGTTGATACTAGACAGGTGTTGGTAGATATAACATAGCAGAGTGTTGATACTAACGAGACAGGTGTTGGTAGATATAACATAGCAGAGTGTTGATACTAACGAGACAGGTGTTGGTAGATATAACATAGCAGAGTGTTGATACTAACTAGACAGGTGTTGGTAGATATAACATAGCAGAGTGTTGATACTAGACAGGTGTTGGTAGATATAACATAGCAGAGTGTTGATACTAGACAGGTGTTGGTAGATATAACATAGCAGAGTGTTGATACTAGACAGGTGTTGGTAGATATAACATAGCAGAGTGTTGATACTAGACAGGTGTTGGTAGATATAACATAGCAGAGTGTTGATACTAGACAGGTGTTGGTAGATATAACATAGCAGAGTGTTGATACTAGACAGGTGTTGGTAGATATAACATAGCAGAGTGTTGATACTAGACAGGTGTTGGTAGATATAACATAGCAGAGTGTTGATACTAGACAGGTGTTGGTAGATATAACATAGCAGAGTGTTGATACTAGACAGGTGTTGGTAGATATAACATAGCAGAGTGTTGATACTAACTAGACAGGTGTTGGTAGATATAACATAGCAGAGTGTTGATACTAGACAGGTGTTGGTAGATATAACATAGCAGAGTGTTGATACTAGACAGGTGTTGGTAGATATAACATAGCAGAGTGTTGATACTAGACAGGTGTTGGTAGATATAACATAGCAGAGTGTTGATACTAGACAGGTGTTGGTAGATATAACATAGCAGAGTGTTGATACTAGACAGGTGTTGGTAGATATAACATAGCAGAGTGTTGATACTAACTAGACAGGTGTTGGTAGATATAACATAGCAGAGTGTTGATACTAACTAGACAGGTGTTGGTAGATATAACATAGCAGAGTGTTGATACTAACTAGACAGGTGTTTTTAGATATAACATAGCAGAGTGTTAATACTAGACAGGTGTTGGTAGATATAACATAGCAGAGTGTTGATACTAATGAGACAGGTGTTGGTAGATATAACATAGCAGAGTGTTGATACTAGACAGGTGTTGGTAGATATAACATAGCAGAGTGTTGATACTAACTAGACAGGTGTTGGTAGATATAACATAGCAGAGTGTTGATACTAACTAGACAGGTGTTGGTAGATATAACATAGCAGAGTGTTGATACTAGACAGGTGTTGGTAGATATAACATAGCAGAGTGTTGATACTAGACAGGTGTTGGTAGATATAACATAGCAGAGTGTTGATACTAACTAGACAGGTGTTGGTAGATATAACATAGCAGAGTGTTGATACTAACTAGACAGGTGTTGGTAGATATAACATAGCAGAGTGTTGATACTAGACAGGTGTTGGTAGATATAACATAGGAGAGTGTTGATACTAGACAGGTGTTGGTAGATATAACATAGCAGAGTGTTGATACTAGACAGGTGTTGGTAGATATAACATAGCAGAGTGTTGATACTAGACAGGTGTTGGTAGATATAACATAGCAGAGTGTTGATACTAGACAGGTGTTGGTAGATATAACATAGCAGAGTGTTGATACTAGACAGGTGTTGGTAGATATAACATAGCAGAGTGTTGATACTAGACAGGTGTTGGTAGATATAACATAGCAGAGTGTTGATACTAACGAGACAGGTGTTGGTAGATATAACATAGCAGAGTGTTGATACTAGACAGGTGTTGGTAGATATAACATAGCAGAGTGTTGATACTAACGAGACAGGTGTTGGTAGATATAACATAGCAGAGTGTTGATACTAACTAGACAGGTGTTGGTAGATATAACATAGCAGAGTGTTGATACTAGACAGGTGTTGGTAGATATAACATAGCAGAGTGTTGATACTAGACAGGTGTTGGTAGATATAACATAGCAGAGTGTTGATACTAGACAGGTGTTGGTAGATATAACATAGCAGAGTGTTGATACTAGACAGGTGTTGGTAGATATAACATAGCAGAGTGTTGATACTAGACAGGTGTTGGTAGATATAACATAGCAGAGTGTTGATACTAGACAGGTGTTGGTAGATATAACATAGCAGAGTGTTGTTACTAACTAGACAGGTGTTGGTAGATATAACATAGCAGAGTGTTGATACTAACTAGACAGGTGTTGGTAGATATAACATAGCAGAGTGTTGTTACTAACTAGACAGGTGTTGGTAGATATAACATAGCAGAGTGTTGATACCAGACAGGTGTTGGTAGATATAACATAGCAGAGTGTTGATACTAACTAGACAGGTGTTGGTAGATATAACATAGCAGAGTGTTGATACTAACTAGACAGGTGTTGGTAGATATAACATAGCAGAGTGTTGTTACTAACTAGACAGGTGTTGGTAGATATAACATAGCAGAGTGTTGATACTAACTAGACAGGTGTTGGTAGATATAACATAGCAGAGTGTTGATACTAGACAGGTGTTGGTAGATATAACATAGCAGAGTGTTGATACTAGACAGGTGTTGGTAGATATAACATAGCAGAGTGTACTGATACTAGACAGGTGTTGGTAGATATAACATAGCAGAGTGTTGATACTAGACAGGTGTTGGTAGATATAACATAGGAGAGTGTTGATACTAGACAGGTGTTGGTAGATATAACATAGCAGAGTATTGATACTAGACAGGTGTTGGTAGATATAACATAGCAGAGTGTTGATACTAGACAGGTGTTGGTAGATATAACATAGCAGAGTGTTGATACTAGACAGGTGTTGGTAGATATAACATAGGAGAGTGTTGATACTAGACAGGTGTTGGTAGATATAACATAGCAGAGTGTTGATACTAACTAGACAGGTGTTGGTAGATATAACATAGCAGAGTGTTGATACTAGACAGGTGTTGGTAGATATAACATAGCAGAGTGTTGATACTAGACAGGTGTTGGTAGATATAACATAGCAGAGTGTTGATACTAACTAGACAGGTGTTGGTAGATATAACATAGCAGAGTGTTGATACTAACTAGACAGGTGTTGGTAGATATAACATAGGAGAGTGTTGATACTAACTAGACAGGTGTTGGTAGATATAACATAGCAGAGTGTTGATACTAACTAGACAGGTGTTGGTAGATATAACATAGGAGAGTATTGATACTAGACAGGTGTTGGTAGATATAACATAGCAGAGTGTTAATACTAACTAGACAGGTGTTGGTAGATATAACATAGCAGAGTGTTGATACTAGACAGGTGTTGGTAGATATAACATAGCAGAGTGTTGATACTAGACAGGTGTTGGTAGATATAACATAGCAGAGTGTTGATACTAGACAGGTGTTGGTAGATATAACATAGCAGAGTGTTGATACTAACTAGACAGGTGTTGGTAGATATAACATAGCAGAGTGTTGATACTAGACAGGTGTTGGTAGATATAACATAGCAGAGTGTTGATACTAACTAGACAGGTGTTGGTAGATATAACATAGGAGAGTGTTGATACTAGACAGGTGTTGGTAGATATAACATAGCAGAGTGTTGATACTAACTAGACAGGTGTTGGTAGATATAACATAGGAGAGTGTTGATACTAGACAGGTGTTGGTAGATATAACATAGCAGAGTGTTGATACTAGACAGGTGTTGGTAGATATAACATAGCAGAGTGTTGATACTAGACAGGTGTTGGTAGATATAACATAGCAGAGTGTTGATACTAACTAGACAGATGTTGGTAGATATAACATAGCAGAGTGTTGATACTAGACAGGTGTTGGTAGATATAACATAGCAGAGTGTTGATACTAACTAGACAGGTGTTGGTAGATATAACATAGGAGAGTGTTGATACTAGACAGGTGTTGGTAGATATAACATAGCAGAGTGTTGATACTAGACAGGTGTTGGTAGATATAACATAGCAGAGTGTTGATACTAGACAGGTGTTGGTAGATATAACATAGCAGAGTGTTGATACTAGACAGGTGTTGGTAGATATAACATAGGAGAGTATTGATACTAGACAGGTGTTGGTAGATATAACATAGCAGAGTGTTGATACTAACTAGACAGGTGTTGGTAGATATAACATAGCAGAGTGTTGATACTAACTAGACAGGTGTTGGTAGATATTACATAGCAGAGTGTTGATACTAGACAGGTTTTGGTAGATATAACATAGCAGAGTGTTGATACTAGACAGGTGTTGGTAGATATAACATAGCAGAGTGTTGATACTAACTAGACAGGTGTTGTTAGATATAACATAGCAGAGTGTTGATACTAGACAGGTGTTGGTAGATATAACATAGCAGAGTGTTGATACTAGACAGGTGTTTAGAACCGGCAGTCACCATGTCCTTCCTACATTTACACTTTGTTCAGAGATTCAGAAAAAGACTAGCATACTATACTATACACTGTTCGTCTTGACTGGCATCCGTGTTCGTCTTGACTGGCATCCGTGTTCGTCTTGACTGGCATCCGTGTTCGTCTTGACTGGCATCCGTGTTCGTCTTGACTGGCATCCGTGTTCGTCTTGACTGGCATCCGTGTTCGTCTCGACAGGCATCCGTGTTAGAAAGTAAAATGAGTGTTAAATCCACACTAGCCTTGTGCGGCCAGTAGAGGGGGGTATTGTCGCAGCCTCTATGGCTCAGGGACTTTCTTGATAAAGCTTCTCAGGGTAGTAGGGCTGATCTAGGATCAGGTCAACCCCCCCCTCCCCTGTCCATTCATCATTAACTAAAAAGCAAAAACTAATCTTGATACCTTTTGTTCATGTGAGTAAATGATAGCTGAAAAACAATACCTATCTTGAAGAAAAGCAAGTCATCACATCGAGTTATGGTTCGGCCCTAAGTCTTTAACTCTACATTAAATTGTGTTTCAAAATGTTTCAAGTGTATTTTTTATTTTATTCACAAGATACACTGTTTTTCCAACAACTGTGATGCTCAATTAACTTAATTTGTTCTGACAGCAAATAATGTAGAAATCAATAAAAGGACACTTCTGGCAGTGTAGTAATAAAGACCAGCTTTATTTTGTCATTATCAGAATACGAGGCAGCCTAATGGTTAGAGTGTAGAGGTGGCAGGGTAGCCTAGTGGTTAGAGTGTAGAGGTGGCAGGGTAGCCTAGTGGTTAGAGTGTAGAGGTGGCAGGGTAGCCTAGTGGTTAGAGTGTAGAGGCGGCAGGGTAGCCTAGTGGTTAGAGTGTAGAGGCGGCAGGGTAGCCTAGTGGTTAGAGTGTAGAGGTGGCAGGGTAGCCTAGTGGTTAGAGTGTAGAGGTGGCAGGGTAGCCTAGTGGTTAGAGTGTAGAGGTGGCAGGGTAGCCTAGTGGTTAGAGTGTAGAGGCGGCAGGGTAGCCTAGTGGTTAGAGTGTAGAGGTGGCAGGGTAGCCTAGTGGTTAGAGTGTAGAGGTGGCAGGGTAGCCTAGTGGTTAGAGTGTAGAGGTGGCAGGGTAGCCTAGTGGTTAGAGTGTAGAGGTGGCAGGGTAGCCTAGTGGTTAGAGTGTAGAGGTGGCAGGGTAGCCTAGTGGTTAGAGTGTAGAGGTGGCAGGGTAGCCTAGTGGTTAGAGTGTAGAGGAGGTAGGTAGCCTAGTGGTTAGAGTGTAGAGGTGGCAGGGTAGCCTAGTGGTTAGAGTGTAGAGGAGGTAGGTAGCCTAGTGGTTAGAGTGTAGAGGTGGCAGGGTAGCCTAGTGGTTAGAGTGTAGAGGTGGCAGGGTAGCCTAGTGGTTAGAGTGTAGAGGTGGTAGGGTAGCCTAGTGGTTAGAGTGTAGAGGTGGTAGGGTAGCCTAGTGGTGAGAGTGTAGAGGGGGCAGGGTAGCCTAGTGGTGGCAGGGTAGCCTAGTGGTTAGAGTGTAGAGGTGGCAGGGTAGCCTAGTGGTGAGAGTGTAGAGGGGGCAGGGTAGCCTAGTGGTGGTAGGGTAGCCTAGTGGTTAGAGTGTAGAGGTGGCAGGGTAGCCTAGTGGTGAGAGTGTAGAGGGGGCAGGGTAGCCTAGTGGTGGCAGGGTAGCCTAGTGGTTAGAGTGTAGAGGTGGCAGGGTAGCCTAGTGGTGAGAGTGTAGAGGGGGCAGGGTAGCCTAGTGGTGGCAGGGTAGCCTAGTGGTTAGAGTGTAGAGGTGGCAGGGTAGCCTAGTGGTTAGAGCGTTGGACTAGTAACCGGAAGGTTGCAAGTTCAAACCCCCGAGCTGACAAGGTACACATCTGTCATTCTGCCCCTGAACAGGCAGTTAACCCACTGTTCCTAGGCCGTCATTGAAAATAAGAATTTGTTCTTAAAACTGACTTGCCTAGTTAAATAAAGGTTAAATAAAAAAAATACTTACATTTTTTTTTTTTACATCTTCTGTTTTCATTAAGAAGTGATTCTGGTATTTCAACACTTCACGTTATATTCACAGTGTTGACTAATTTAATCTATTTGCGAATCACACAACTCTCACACTAACTAGTCTGTCTGCACACAGAAAACAACTAGCCAGAGTTACTGTACCAATGAAGGACAACCATGGAGGGATCTAGCAGAATGGGGAACGCCACCAAAAGCTACCATTCTTTTCTCTCACTTAAACCAACGGTAGTTTGAAACAGAGACATCACCCCTTTCATTGTTTTATCATTTGTTATGGGTGTAATTGAAGGGCATTTGAAAATGTTGCCATGGTTTTTGTCCTAAACACAGTCCTGGTTTGACACATGCATGACTGAGAAATCACAGTAAATGGTTTGAATACTGTAGACTACCTGGTGATGGTCATCAACCAGAGGTTTGAATACTGTAGACTACCTGGTGATGGTCATCAACCAGAGGTTTGAATACTGTAGACTACCTGGTGATGGTCATCAACCAGAGGTTTGAATACTGTAGACTACCTGGTGATGGTCATCAACCAGAGGTTTGAATACTGTAGACTACCTGGTGATGGTCATCAACCAGAGATGTGAATACTGTAGACTACCTGGTGATGGTCATCAACCAGAGGTTTGAATACTGTAGACTACCTGGTGATGGTCATCAACCAGAGGTTTGAATACTGTAGACTACCTGGTGATGGTCATCAACCAGAGGTTTGAATACTGTAGACTACCTGGTGATGGTCATCAACCAGAGGTTTGAATACTGTAGACTGGTGATGGTCATCAACCAGAGGTTTGAATACTGTAGACTACCTGGTGATGGTCATCAACCAGAGATGTGAATACTGTAGACTACCTGGTGATGGTCATCAACCAGAGATGTGAATACTGTAGACTACCTGGTGATGGTCATCAACCAGAGGTTTGAATACTGTAGACTACCTGGTGATGGTCATCAACCAGAGGTTTGAATACTGTAGACTGGTGATGGTCATCAACCAGAGATGTGAATACTGTAGACTACCTGGTGATGGTCATCAACCAGAGGTTTGAATACTGTAGACTACCTGGTGATGGTCATCAACCAGAGGTTTGAATACTGTAGACTACCTGGTGATGGTCATCAACCAGAGGTTTGAATACTGTAGACTACCTGGTGATGGTCATCAACCAGAGATGTGAATACTGTAGACTACCTGGTGATGGTCATCAACCAGAGGTGTGAATACTGTAGACTACCTGGTGATGGTCATCAACCAGAGGTTTGAATACTGTAGACTACCTGGTGATGGTCATCAACCATAGGGTTGGAATACTGTAGACTACCTGGTGATGGTCATCAACCAGAGGTTTGAATACTGTAGACTACCTGGTGATGGTCATCAACCAGAGGTTTGAATACTGTAGACTGGTGATGGTCATCAACCAGAGGTTTGAATACTGTAGACTGGTGATGGTCATCAACCAGAGATTTGAATACTGTAGACTGGTGATGGTCATCAACCAGAGGTTTGAATACTGTAGACTACCTGGTGATGGTCATCAACCAGAGGTTTGAATACTGTAGACTACCTGGTGATGGTCATCAACCAGAGGTTTGAATACTGTAGACTGGTGATGGTCATCAACCAGAGGTTTGAATACTGTAGACTACCTGGTGATGGTCATCAACCAGAGATGTGAATACTGTAGACTACCTGGTGATGGTCATCAACCAGAGATGTGAATATTGTAGACTACCTGGTGATGGTCATCAACCAGAGATGTGAATACTGTAGACTACCTGGTGATGGTCATCAACCATAGGGTTGGAATACTGTAGACTACCTGGTGATGGTCATCAACCAGAGGTTTGAATACTGTAGACTACCTGGTGATGGTCATCAACCAGAGGTTTGAATACTGTAGACTGGTGATGGTCATCAACCAGAGGTTTGAATACTGTAGACTACCTGGTGATGGTCATCAACCAGAGATGTGAATACTGTAGACTACCTGGTGATGGTCATCTTGAACCTCAAAAGGAAATGAATTGGCTTTGACCAAAATGTCAGAACACTTATCAACCACTTTTCAGAGTGTTCTGACTCAAGTTAAGATCCCAGGAGACTTTTGTAATAAAAATAATAAATAAAAATAAAATGTATAACATGTTCAATGGCTTTGTGTTTAATAATCAGATGTGAAACTTTAAAACTGGATTGTTATCATCTTGGACGTAATATCTTGGACGTAATATCTTGGACGTAATATCTTGGACGTAATATCTTGGACGTAATATCTTGGACGTAATATCTTGGACGTAATATCTTGGACGTAATATCTTGGACGTAATATCTTGGACGTAATATCTTGGACGTAATATCTTGTGTTTTTACCATATCGTCTTGTCCGCTGTGAGAATTCAATCAAATCAAAAAAACACATTGAAATTGACTGTCATGGGTAATACAACGGTTTTTTTTTGTTCATTAGGGGTGAATTAACTTTCACTTTTACGAGCATTAGAGTACACGAGAGAACCAAATCTATACATTTATTCTCATTCACCACACTGAAAGATCGCCAAGGACTGTTTACCATCTTGGCAAGCGGTGTCGGAGTGTCACGTCTCGGACCAACTGGCTCAGAGACAGCTTCTACCACCAGGCCACCAGACTGCTGAAAAGTTCAACCTAGTCGTCTCCCTGCACAGATCTGCACCTAAGAGACTATATGCACCATAGATATAATTTGCACCGACTACCAACACAATCAACCCTTACACACAAACAAACAGACACGCAAACACACAGTCTTGTTTTACTAACCTTGTGCAGAGACACAATTGATTCCCATTTAAATCACATTTTCCCTAACCCTAAACCTTACCCTAACCCTAAACCTTACCCTAACCCCTAAACCTTACCCTAACACCTAAACCTTATCCTAACCCCTAAACCTTACCCTAACACCTAACCTTACCCTAACCCCTAAACCTTACCCTAACACCTAACCCCTAACCCTAACCCCTAACCCTAAACCTTATTCTAACCTCAAAACACAACAACCCTAAACCTTACCCTAACCCCTTAACCCTAACCCCAAAACATAACAACCCTAAACCTTATTCTAACCCCAAAACATAACAACCCTAAACCTTATTCTAACCCCAAAACATAACAACCCTAAACCTTATTCTAACCCCAAAACATAACAACCCTAAACCTTATTCTAACCCCAAAACATAACAACCCTAAACCTAACCCCTTAACCCCTACCCCCAAAACATAACCGTAACCCTAAACCTAACACCTTAACCCTAAACCTAACCCCTAACCCTAACCCCAAAACATAACCTTAATCCTAAACCTAACCCCTTAACCCTAAACCTAACACCTTAACCCTGAACCTAACCCCTTAACCCTAAACCTAACCCCTAACCCTAACCCCAAAACGTAACCTTAACCCTAAACCTAACCCCTTAACCCTAAACCTAACCCCTTAACCCTGAACCTAACCCCTTAATCCTAAACCTAACCCTAACCCCAAAATGTAATCTTAACCCTAAACCTAACCCCTAACCCTAACCCCAAAATGTAACCTTAATCCTAAACCTAACCCCTTAACCCTAAACCTAACACCTTAACCCTGAACCTAACCCCTTAACCCTAAACCTAACCCCTAATCCTAACCCCTTAACCCTAAACCTAATTCCATCCCTAATAATATCATTTTTTCTTGTGGGGACAAAATGTCCCGAGTTGGTCAACTTTTTGTTTGTTTACCATTCTTGTGGCTCCATGTCCACACCCACCCACACACACACACACACACACACACACACACACACACACACACACACACACACACACACACACACACACACACACACACACACACACACACACACACACACACACACACACACACACAGTCAATGCTACTGTTTTATTATATACTATTATTGTAAATACCTACCTGGTCTCAATATACTACCTGGTCTCAATATACTACCTGGTCTCAATATACTACCTGGTCTCTTACTTCTACTACTTGTTATATTACATGATCATTGATGAAATGTTCTGCGTTGTCGAGGGAGCTCTAAAACACAAAGTATTTCACTGCACTTTTTATACCTGCTGGAAAAGGTGTACGTTACAAATACGATTAGATTAGACAGTATCTCAATCTGTAGCTCTGGTCAATCGCAAGTCACACTAACATTTTGGACCACAACTACTCAACTTGTAGTCTCGGACAGCGAAGCGATGTCTTATCAGAGAGAAGAGAACCCCTTTGTGTTGTACCCACCACCACTCAGACCATATGAGACCTGAGACACAGAGCAGTCTGGGAAGAAGTTGGGAAAGGCCAGAGTGCACAGTGAGTTACTATCCTCTGTAGACCCTGTCGCAGAGGAGTCAGACACAGGGTGACAGTACAGGGGTGTCTGTGTTCCTGGGCCCGTCCGTACGCCCTCTCCTGATTGGCAGTACAGGGGTGTCTGTGTTCCTGGGCCCGTCCGTACGCCCTCTCCTGATTGGCAGTACAGGGGTGTCTGTGTTCCTGGGCCCGTCCGTACGCCCTCTCCTGATTGGCAGTACAGGGGTGTCTGTGTTCCTGGGCCCATCCGTACGCCCTCCCCTGCCTTCTTAGAAGGAGAAGAGGTAATCCAAGGCTCTGTATACAAGAATCCTCCCACTAGATGGTGAGGGTCGTAGGGCGATACCTGGTCTGTTATGTCCTGAGTCTGCTGGTGCTGGAGGATCCTACTGGGCAGGCCGCGAGTCTGAAACATGTCCTGGTCGATGATCCTACTGGGCAGGCCGCGAGTCTGAAACACGTCCTGATCACTGAGCATGTTACTGTAGTCCGGCCCCAGCAGGTCAAAGAAGTCCGGGTTCCCCCCTCCCCGTTCCAGATCACCCAGGAACATGCCCGAGGTGGACGTGACTCGAGAGGTGGTCGTGTTGGCCGGCTCAGTGAAAAAGGATGGGGGAAGGTTACGGTGCC
This sequence comes from Oncorhynchus keta, assembly GCF_023373465.1. Lineage (NCBI taxonomy): Eukaryota > Metazoa > Chordata > Actinopteri > Salmoniformes > Salmonidae > Oncorhynchus > Oncorhynchus keta. The sequence goes on along the minus strand of NC_068438.1, from coordinate 53,121,759 downwards.
TCAGGGGAGGCTTCTTGGCTCTCTCCCCCTTGACAGGCTCCTTGACAGAGTTAAAGAGGGCAGCCAGGCTCTTGGTCTGGAGGTTGGCCTGTAGCCCGTCCCGCTTGTGGACGGGTTTGCCTTGCTGGAATGGGCTGGGCTGGGTCTGAAGTTGGGTCTGAAGTTGGGTCTGAAGCTGGGTCTGGGTCTGGGTGGGAAAGCCAGAGACTTTTCTCCTGTTGGCCCCTGGAGCTGCTGCTGGGTTCCCTGTTGGACTGATGAAGCCTGTACATCTCTTGATCTGCTTCTGCAGGTACTTGCGGTGGTTGACTTTCCTTTTGGACTTGACTGGCTTGTCTAAAGCCAGTTTGATGTTGCTGGAGGCTGAGTCTATGAAGCTGAGCAGATTCCTGGTAGTTTCCCTGTATCCTCCTCTCTCCTCACTCTCCTCCAGCGGACTCTCGTCCAGACTTCTGGTGGTTTCCCTGTATCCTCCTCTCTCCTCACTCTCCTCCAGCGGACTCCCGTCCAGACTCTGACTCATGTCATACTCCATCATGACCGACCCAGGGAAACAGAAGTTTACGAACGGAGAGTTCATGATTGCAGTTTGAACAGCCATTACAATTCTGTTTCTAAACACTGCGGCCTCAGTGGCCTCGCCCTCAGCATCCGCTGCTGCTGCTAATCCAAAATATAAAGAGCCTCTTCCTCGTCACAGCATGTCTTCTTGTCCTGTGTCTGGGTAATGTTGGCGCCTACAAGAAGCAAATTAGATATTCGATTTCAGACTGTCACAAGAGACTAGTCCCAGGGTAGCTTCCCAGTGTGCAGAAAATGGTTGAGAATATGTATTCTCAACGTCTTTTTCAACCAAAGATATGTCTTTTCAGCAGTCTTTTTGCTCATAGGGTTTGGTCCAAACCCCTTTAAGCTAGTTGTGAGGCTTGGACATGCAGCTACTGTGAATTCCACTCGTCTCCTCTCCACTTTTCCACTCCACAGTAGAACAGAACAGAGACTGAACTGAGGGAACAGACACTTGTTGTTTGTGGAAAGCAAATCTGACCGAGAGAGAGAGAGAGAGAGAGAGAGAGAGAGAGAGAGAGAGAGATCTTTCAGGGGGCGGGGCTAGATGATGTCAGAACATCAAAGGGGAGGGGCAGAGAGACCCCGGGACTTAACTCTTTGCTTACGCCTGACCACCTGCAACTAAGAGAGATTTGTCTGAGCTTCCCCGCTGTGTCTCAAGACAATAGCCAGTGGTAGGGTTGGTTGGATCCCTCTTCCTCCTCCTTTCACTGTTTATGTGTGCTGTGAACCCAAACCGGTCTTATGAAACGTGAATATGTTGGGCTACTATGGAGGTGAAACTAGAATAGCACTTTCAGAGCAATGTAATTCATGTTGTTTTATAATAGTTAGTTAAAATGTAAAAGATTTCATTTCTAAAAAACATTTTCCCTGTGTTATGTATACATTATTTATTTTGTGCTCTTAAAAAAAAAAATATATATATATATATATATATATATTTACGTTATTTCCATGTCTTTATTCATACCAGCTTGATTGTTGGGTTTACAGGCAGGACTTGCTACTTCTACCATCTCATCACACACCGAGAACACACCACACTATGTCATCAAGACCCTACCGTTTACTATTATATATATATATATATAAATATATATAAAATATATATATATATATATAATAATATTATGTTTTCAGAAAGGCTTTTTCTCCATGGGGAAATCCTGGTGCCCAAACAGGTATCTCTATAGTATCTGGGATGAATTATAACTAATCCCGGTGCCCAAACAGGTATCTATATAGTATCTGGGATGAATTATAACTAATCCCGGTGCCCAAACAGGTATCTCTATAGTATCTGGGATCAATTATAACTAATCCTGGTTCCCAAACAGGTATCTCTATAGTATCTGGGATCAATTATAACTAATCCTGGTTCCCAACCAGATATCTCTATAGTATCTGGGATCAATTATAACTCTCTAGTATCTGGGATCAATTGTATCTCTATAGTATCTGGGATCAATTATAACTAATCCCGGTGCCCAAACAGGTATCTCTATAGTATCTGGGATCAATTGTATCTCTATAGTATCTGGGATCAATTATAACTAATCCTGGTTCCCAAACAGGTATCTCTATAGTATCTGGGATCAATTGTATCTCTATAGTATCTGGGATCAATTATAACTAATCCTGGTGCCCAAACAGGTATCTCTATAGTATCTGGGATCAATTATAACTAATCCTGGTTCCCAAACAGGTATCTCTATAGTATCTGGGATCAATTGTATCTCTATAGTATCTGGGATCAATTATAACTAATCCCGGTGCCCAAACAGGTATCTCTATAGTATCTGGGATCAATTGTATCTCTATAGTATCTGGGATCAATTATAACTAATCCCGGTGCCCAAACAGGTATCTCTATAGTATCTGGGATCAATTATAACTAATCCTGGTTCCCAAACAGGTATCTCTATAGTATCTGGGATCAATTGTATCTCTATAGTATCTGGGATCAATTATAACTAATCCCGGTGCCCAAACAGGTATCTCTATAGTATCTGGGATCAATTATAACTAATCCCGGTGCCCAAACAGGTATCTCTATAGTATCTGGGATCAATTATAACTAATCCCGGTGCCCAAACATGTATCTCTATAGTATCTGGGATCAATTCCCAAATATAACTCTACCACTTAAGATAACCTTCCTTCTTGTTCTGTGTCTTAATCTGCTCGTGGAACTAAAGTTGGAAGTTGATTTCTTGTTGGTGCATGGTCATGTTGGTGAATTCCCAGAGCAGTGGGAATTTTTGCTCGGTCCTGACAACTATTATAGCCGGGTCTTTGACATACAGCCCTACGGAGTCTAAAGAGCCTCTATTCTCCCCCAGCCTCTGAAAGGGAGCTTTGTACCAGGGATTCATTAAAGTGCACCTCACAGCCCCACAGTAAAATAGCCCCCCCCCTCCCCCCCTCCCCTCCCTCTCAATAATGAACAGTCGATTTAACTGGAAAAGCTGGCGGGGCTGTTAAATTAAAAGGGGAAAATAAAGTGTTGGTTCGGTGAAGAAGAAGACATGTTGACCTTAAGAAATACAGCCTTGGTATGAAACTGCTTGCTGTACCCTGCTTACTGCGTCTACTTACTGCGTCCGCTTTACTGCGTCTGCTTTACTGCGTCTGCTTACTGCAGCCGCTTACTGCGTCCGCTTACTGCGTCCACTTACTGCGTCTGCTTACTGCGTCCACTTACTGCGTCTGCTTACTGCGTCTGCTTTCACCGCTGTGACAATAATACTTTTATGGGAAGTCTCTTGGCTAACGTTGAATAGTGAATACCCAGAACACACTGAGAGGTGCAGTATGGGTTCTGGGTCTGCCTGGGAGTTTCACTGTGCCAAAGCTTGATCCTGATTTAAGTGGGGGGGGGGGGCTGAAAGGAGGAAATAGTATCAGGACTGGTGAGAGACGGAAGAATACATAGAGCTGGATGGAGGAAATAGTATCAGGGCTGGTGAGAGAGGGAAGATGGAGGAAATAGTATCAGGGCTGGTGAGAGAGGGAAGATGGAGGAAATAGTATCAGGACTGGTGAGAGAGGGAAGATGGAGGAAATAGTATCAGGGCTGGTGAGAGAGGGAAGATGGAGGACATAGTATCAGGACTGGTGAGAGAGGGAAGATGGAGGAAATAGTATCAGGACTGGTGAGAGAGGGAAGATGGAGGAAATAGTATCAGGACTGGTGAGAGAGGGAAGATGGAGGAAATAGTATCAGGACTGGTGAGAGAGGGAAGATGGAGGAAATAGTATCAGGGCTGGTGAGAGAGGGAAGATGGAGGAAATAGTATCAGGGCTGGTGAGAGAGGGAAGATGGAGGAAATAGTATCAGGGCTAGAGAGAGAGGGAAGATGGAGGAAATAGTATCAGGGCTGGTGAGAGAGGGAAGATGGAGGAAATAGTATCAGGGCTGGTGAGAGAGGGAAGATGGAGGAAATAGTATCAGGGCTAGAGAGAGAGGGAAGATGGAGGAAATAGTATCAGGGCTGGTGAGAGAGGGAAGATGGAGGAAATAGTATCAGGGCTGGTGAGAGAGGGAAGATGGAGGAAATAGTATCAGGGCTAGAGAGAGAGGGAAGATGGAGGAAATAGTATCAGGGCTGGTGAGAGAGGGAAGCTGGAGGAAATAGTATCAGGGCTGGTGAGAGAGGGAAGCTGGAGGAAATAGTATCAGGGCTGGTGAGAGAGGGAAGATGGAGGAAATAGTATCAGGGCTGGTGAGAGAGGGAAGATGGAGGAAATAGTATCAGGACTGGTGAGAGAGGGAAGATGGAGGGAATAGTATCAGGGCTGGTGAGAGAGGGAAGATGGAGGAAATAGTATCAGGGCTGGTGAGAGAGGGAAGATGGAGTATAGATTATTCACACAGTAAAAAAAAAAGGGATGTACCTATTTTGAAGATATTTCCATACACTGCCTAGATTGGCTGATAGGATGATCTAGAGCCCACCCACTTACCCAGAAGAACAGTCATTGGTCTATTATAAACAGATCACAGAGACGGTCATGATGTGGGCCAAACCTTCCACTTGAACAGGCTGAAATTCCAGGCATATTTTATTTTTAACATCCCTTACAACAAACATTCCACTATTATCACTTTCACAATTTCAGA
>NC_068438.1:53099563-53112063 GCF_023373465.1 Oncorhynchus keta | reverse complement strand
TTACATAGAAACAGTCTGTTATTACATAGAAACAGTCTGTTAGTGTTATTACACAGAAACAGTCTGTTAGTGTTATTACATAGAAACAGTCTGTTAATGTTATTACATAGAAACAGTCTGTTAGTGTTATTACATAGAAACAGTCTGTTAGTGTTATTACATAGAAACAGTCTGTTATTACATAGAAACAGTCTGTTAGTGTTATTACATAGAAACAGTCTGTTATTACATAGAAACAGTCTGTTAGTGTTATTACATAGAAACAGTCTGTTATTACATAGAAACAGTCTGTTATTACATAGAAACAGTCTGTTAGTGTTATTACATAGAAACAGTCTGTTATTACATAGAAACAGTCTGTTAATACATAGAAACAGTCTGTTAGTGTTATTACATAGAAACAGTCTGTTATTACATAGAAACAGTCTGTTATGTTAGAAACAGTCTGTTATTACATAGAAACAGTCTGTTATTACACAGAAACAGTCTGTTAGTGTTATTACACAGAAACAGTCTGTTAGTGTTATTACAGTCTGTTAAGAAACAGTCTGTTAATGTTATTACATAGAAACAGTCTGTTAAATTACATAGAAACAGTCTGTTATTACATAGAAACAGTCTGTTAGTGTTATATTACACAGAAACAGGCTGTCTAGTGTTATTACATAGAAACAGTCTGTTATTACATAGTCTGTTATTACATAGAAACAGTATGTTATTACATAGAAACAGTCTGTTAGTGTTATTACATAGAAACAGTCTGTTAGTGTTATTACATAGAAACAGTCTGTTAGTGTTATTACATAGAAACAGTCTGTTAATACATAGAAACAGTCTGTTAATACATAGAAACAGTCTGTTCGTGTTATTACATAGAAACAGTCTGTTAGTGTTATTTCATAAAAACAGTCTGTTACTGTTATTACATAGAAACAGTCTGTTATTACATAGAAACAGTCTGTTAGTGTTATTACACATAGAAACAGTCTGTTAGTGTTATTACATAGAAACAGTCTGTTATTACATAGAAACAGTCTGTTAGTGTTATTACATAGAAACAGTCTGTTATTACATAGAAACAGTATGTTAGTGTTATTACATAGAAACAGTCTGTTATTACATAGAAACAGTCTGTTAGTGTTATTACATAGAAACAGTCTGTTATTACATAGAAACAGTCTGTTAGTGTTATTACATAGAAACAGTCTGTTATTACATAGAAACAGTCTGTTAGTGTTATTAAATAGAAACAGTCTGTTATTACATAGAAACAGTCTGTTATTACATAGAAACAGTCTGTTAGTGTTATTACATAGAAACAGTCTGTTATTACATAGAAACAGTCTGTTAATACATAGAAACAGTCTGTTAGTGTTATTACATAGAAACAGTCTGTTATTACATAGAAACAGTCTGTTATTACATAGAAGCAGTCTGTTATTACACAGAAACAGTCTGTTAGTGTTATTACACAGAAACAGTCTGTTAGTGTTATTACATAGAAACAGTCTGTTAATGTTATTACATAGAAACAGTCTGTTAATGTTATTACATAGAAACAGTCTGTTATTACATAGAAACAGTCTGTTAGTGTTATTACATAGAAAGAGTCTGTTAGTGTTATTACATAGAAACAGTCTGTTATTACATAGAAACAGTCTGTTAGTGTTATTACATAGAAACAGTCTGTTATTACATAGAAACAGTCTGTTAGAAACAGTCTGTCTGTTATTTACATAGAAACAGTCTGTTAGTGTTACATAGAAACAGTCTGTTAGTGTTATTACATAGAAACAGTCTGTTATTACATAGAAACAGTCTGTTAATACATAGAAACAGTCTGTTCGTGTTATTACATAGAAACAGTCTGTTATTACATAGAAACAGTCTGTTAGTGTTATTACATAGAAACAGTCTGTTAGTGTTATTACATAGAAACAGTCTGTTATTACATAGAAACAGTCTGTTAGTGTTATTACATAGAAACAGTCTGTTAGTGTTATTACATAGAAACAGTCTGTTATTACATAGAAACAGTCTGTTAGTGTTATTACATAGAAACAGTCTGTTATTACATAGAAACAGTCTGTTAGTGTTATTACATAGAAACAGTCTGTTATTACATAGAAACAGTCTGTTAGTGTTATTACATAGAAACAGTCTGTTATTACATAGAAACAGTCTGTTAGTGTTATTACATAGAAACAGTCTGTTATTACATAGAAACAGTCTGTTATTACATAGAAACAGTCTGTTAGAAACAGTCTGTTATTACATAGAGTCTGTTAACAGTCTGTTATTACATAGAAACAGTCTGTTAGTGTTATTACATAGAAACAGTCTGTTATTACATAGAAACAGTCTGTTATTACATAGAAGCAGTCTGTTATTACATAGAAACAGTCTGTTAGTGTTATTACACAGAAACAGTCTGTTAGTGTTATTACATAGAAACAGTCTGTTAATGTTATTACATAGAAACAGTCTGTTAATAGAAACAGTCTGTTACATAGAAACAGTCTGTTATTACATAGAAACAGTCTGTTATTACATAGAAACAGTCTGTTATTACATAGAAACAGTCTGTTAGTGTTATTACATAGAAAGTCTGTTAGTCTGTTATTACATAGAAACAGTCTGTTAGTGTTATTACATAGAAACAGTCTGTTATTACATAGAAACAGTCTGTTATTACATAGAAACAGTCTGTTATTACATGTTATTACATAGAAACAGTCTGTTATTACATAGAAACAGTCTGTTATTACACAGAAACAGTCTGTTAGTGTTATTACATAGAAACAGTCTGTTAGTGTTATTACATAGAAACAGTCTGTTAGTGTTATTACATAGAAACAGTCTGTTATTACATAGAAACAGTCTGTTAGTGTTATTACATAGAAACAGTCTGTTAGTGTTATTACATAGAAACATTCTGTTATTACATAGAAACAGTCTGTTAGTGTTATTACATAGAAACAGTCTGTTATTACATAGAAACAGTATGTTAGTGTTATTACATAGAAACAGTCTGTTAGTGTTATTACATAGAAACAGTCTGTTATTACATAGAAACAGTCTGTTAGTGTTATTACATAGAAACAGTCTGTTATTACATAGAAACAGTCTGTTATTACATAGAAACAGTCTGTTATTACACAGAAACAGTCTGTTAGTGTTATTACACAGAAACAGTCTGTTAATGTTGTTATTACATAGAAACAGTCTGTTATTACATAGAAACAGTCTGTTATGTTAGAAACAGTCTGTTATTACATAGAAACAGTCTGTTATTACATAGAAACAGTCTGTTAGTGTTATTACATAGAAACAGTCTGTTATTACATAGAAACAGTCTGTTAGTGTTATTACATAGAAACAGTCTGTTATTACATAGAAACAGTCTGTTAGTGTTATTAAATAGAAACAGTCTGTTATTACATAGAAACAGTCTGTTATTACATAGAAACAGTCTGTTAGTGTTATTACATAGAAACAGTCTGTTATTACATAGAAACAGTCTGTTAATACATAGAAACAGTCTGTTAGTGTTATTACATAGAAACAGTCTGTTATTACATAGAAACAGTCTGTTATTACATAGAAACAGTCTGTTATTACACAGAAACAGTCTGTTAGTGTTATTACACAGAAACAGTCTGTTAGTGTTATTACATAGAAACAGTCTGTTAGTGTTATTACATAGAAACAGTCTGTTATTACATAGAAACAGTCTGTTATTACATAGAAACAGTCTGTTAGTGTTATTACATAGAAACAGTCTGTTAGTGTTATTACATAGAAACAGTCTGTTATTACATAGAAACAGTCTGTTATTACATAGAAACAGTCTGTTATTACATAGAAACAGTCTGTTATTACATAGAAACAGTCTGTTATTACATAGAAACAGTCTGTTATTACATAGAAACAGTCTGTTAGTGTTATTACATAGTAACAGTCTGTTATTACATAGAAACAGTCTGTTAGTGTTATTACATAGAAACAGTCTGTTATTACATAGAAACAGTCTGTTAGTGTTATTACATAGAAACAGTCTGTTAGTGTTATTACATAGAAACAGTCTGTTATTACATAGAAACAGTCTGTTAGTGTTATTACATAGTAACAGTCTGTTAGTGTTATTACATAGAAACAGTCTGTTATTACATAGAAACAGTCTGTTAGTGTTATTACATAGAAACAGTCTGTTATTACATAGAAACAGTCTGTTATTACATAGAAACAGTCTGTTATTACACAGAAACAGTCTGTTAGTGTTATTACACAGAAACAGTCTGTTAGTGTTATTACATAGAAACAGTCTGTTAATGTTATTACATAGAAACAGTCTGTTAGTGTTATTACATAGAAACAGTCTGTTATTACATAGAAACAGTCTGTTAGTGTTATTACATAGAAACAGTCTGTTATTACATAGAAACAGTCTGTTAGTGTTATTACATAGAAACAGTCTGTTATTACATAGAAACAGTCTGTTAGTGTTATTACATAGAAACAGTCTGTTATTACATAGAAACAGTATGTTATTACATAGAAACAGTCTGTTAGTGTTATTACATAGAAACAGTCTGTTATTACATAGAAATAGTCTGTTAATACATAGAAACAGTCTGTTAGTGTTATTACATAGAAACAGTCTGTTATTACATAGAAGCAGTCTGTTATTACACAGAAACAGTCTGTTAGTGTTATTACAAAGAAACAGTCTGTTAATGTTATTACATAGAAACAGTCTGTTAATGTTATTACATAGAAACAGTCTGTTATTACATAGAAACAGTCTGTTAGTGTTATTACACAGAAACAGGCTGTTAGTGTTATTACATAGAAACAGTCTGTTATTACATAGAAAGAGTCTGTTAATACATATAAACAGTCTGTTAGTGTTATTACATAGAAACAGTCTGTTATTACATAGAAGCAGTCTGTTATTACACAGAAACAGTCTGTTAGTGTTATTACACAGAAACAGTCTGTTAGTGTTATTACAAAGAAACAGTCTGTTAATGTTATTACATAGAAACAGTCTGTTAATGTTATTACATAGAAACAGTCTGTTATTACATAGAAACAGTCTGTTAGTGTTATTACACAGAAACAGGCTGTTAGTGTTATTACACAGAAACAGGCTGTTAGTGTTATTACACAGAAACAGGCTGTTAGTGTTATTACATAGAAACAGTATGTTATTACATAGAAACAGTCTGTTAGTGTTATTACACAGAAACAGGCTGTTAGTGTTATTACATAGAAACAGTCTGTTAGTGTTATTACATAGAAACAGTCTGTTAATACATAGAAACAGTCTGTTAATACATAGAAACAGTCTGTTCGTGTTATTACATAGAAACAGTCTGTTAGTGTTATTACATAGAAACAGTCTGTTACTGTTATTACATAGAAACAGTCTGTTATTACATAGAAACAGTCTGTTAGTGTTATTACATAGAAACATTCTGTTATTACATAGAAACAGTCTGTTAGTGTTATTACATAGAAACAGTCTGTTATTACATAGAAACAGTATGTTAGTGTTATTACATAGAAACAGTCTGTTAGTGTTATTACATAGAAACAGTCTGTTAGTGTTATTACATAGAAACAGTCTGTTAGTGTTATTACATAGAAACAGTCTGTTAATACATAGAAGCAGTCTGTTAATACATAGAAACAGTCTGTTAGTGTTATTACATAGAAACAGTCTGTTATTACATAGAAACAGTCTGTTATTACATAGAAACAGTCTGTTAGTGTTATTACATAGAAACAGTCTGTTATTACATAGAAACAGTCTGTTATTACATAGAAACAGTCTGTTATTACACAGAAACAGTCTGTTATTACACAGAAACAGTCTGTTAGTGTTATTACACAGAAACAGTCTGTTAGTGTTATTACATAGAAACAGTCTGTTAGTGTTATTACATAGAAACAGTCTGTTATTACATAGAAACAGTCTGTTAGTGTTATTACATAGAAACAGTCTGTTATTACATAGAAACAGTCTGTTAGTGTTTTTACATAGAAACAGTCTGTTATTACATAGAAACAGTCTGTTAGTGTTATTACATAGAAACAGTCTGTTATTACATAGAAACAGTCTGTTATTACATAGAACCAGTCTGTTAGTGTTATTACATAGAAACAGTCTGTTATTACATAGAAAGAGTCTGTTAATACATAGAAACAGTCTGTTAGTGTTATTACATAGAAACAGTCTGTTATTATATAGAAACAGTCTGTTATTACATAGAAGCAGTCTGTTATTACACAGAAACAGTCTGTTAGTGTTATTACACAGAAACAGTCTGTTAGTGTTATTACAAAGAAACAGTCTGTTAATGTTATTACATAGAAACAGTCTGTTATTACATAGAAACAGTCTGTTAGTGTTATTACACAGAAACAGGCTGTTAGTGTTATTACACAGAAACAGGCTGTTAGTGTTATTACACAGAAACAGGCTGTTAGTGTTATTACATAGAAACAGTATGTTATTACATAGAAACAGTCTGTTAGTGTTATTACACAGAAACAGGCTGTTAGTGTTATTACATAGAAACAGTCTGTTAGTGTTATTACATAGAGACAGTCTGTTAATACATAGAAACAGTCTGTTAGTGTTATTACATAGAAACAGTCTGTTAGTGTTATTACATAGAAACAGTCTGTTATTACATAGAAACAGTCTTCTAGTGTTATTACATAGAAACAGTCTGTTAGTGTTATTACATAGAAACAGTCTGTTAGTGTTATTACATAGAAACAGTCTGTTATTACATAGAAACAGTCTGTTAGTGTTAGTGTTATTACATTGAAACAGTCTGTTATTACATAGAAGCAGTCTGTTAATACATAGAAACAGTCTGTTAGTGTTATTACATAGAAACAGTCTGTTATTACATAGAAACAGTCTGTTAGTGTTATTACATAGAAACAGTCTGTTATTACATAGAAACAGTCTGTTAGTGTTATTACATAGAAACAGTCTGTTAGTGTTATTACATAGAAACAGTCTGTTAGTGTTATTACATAGAAACAGTCTGTTAGTGTTATTACATAGAAACAGTCTGTTAATACATAGAAACAGTCTGTTCGTGTTATTACATAGAAACAGTCTGTTAGTGTTATTACATAGAAACAGTCTGTTAGTGTTATTACATAGAAACAGTCTGTTAGTGTTATTGCATAGAAACAGTCTGTTAATACATAGAAACAGTCTGTTCGTGTTATTACATAGAAACAGTCTGTTAGTGTTATTACATAGAAACAGTCTGTTAGTGTTATTACATAGAAACAGTCTGTTAGTGTTATTACATAGAAACAGTCTGTTATTACATAGAAACAGTCTGTTAGTGTTATTACATAGAAACAGTCTGTTATTACATAGAAACAGTCTGTTAGTGTTATTACATAGGGTTGGAGCGAGCGGTCGCACTCGCACTTCGCTCTGCAGGTTGTATAACTTTTTCATTACATTTCATTATAGTACAACGGTTGATTTGTCTAATCTTAGCAATTCTTCTTAGCTAGCTACATAGCCGTCCTTGTATCAGAGATAATTGCATAATTATCGTATTTCGTCGCCCTAACGTAGCCTTCACTGCTATTCGCCCAGGAGCTAGCAACGCTAGCTAACGCACACGGATTAGCATCACTGTAGTGCTATTCACTCAACTGAACGACTTGATTAGTCTAGTGTTAGCTAGCTACATAGCTGTCTTTGTTTCAAGATAATTGTGTAGTTTAGTGTGTGTAGCCTTGGAGTGATTATCTTAATTCACTGAGGGTCGCTAGCCAGCTATTTGTCGTCCTTAACGTAGGAGACTCTGCTAGCTAGCCAACAGCTAACAGCTAGCCAACGTCTACTGTTTCGAATTCAACAACCCGGTCAGGTAGTTTCACATTTTCATTTCATTTCATTTCATTACAGTACAACGGTTTGATTTGTTTGATCGTAGCTAGCTACATAGCTAGCTACATAGCCATCTTTGTTTCAAAGATAATTGTGTAGTCTAGAGCGATTTCCTAGGTTAGCTAGCCAGCTATTGTCGTTCTTTTAACGCAACGTAACGTAAACAACACTGCTAGCTAGCCAGCTAGCCCCCGAATAGTAGCACTGTAGAAACTATTACACTCAACGGAACGACTTGATTAGTGTAGTGTCAACAACGCAGCTACTGCCAGCTAGCCTACTTTAGCAGTACTGTATCATTTTAATCATTTTAGTCAATAAGATTCTTGCTACGTAAGCTTAACTTTCTGAACATTCGAGACGTGTAGTCCACTTGTCATTCCAATCTCCTTGCATTAGCGTAGCCTTTTCTGTAGCCTGTCAACTATGTGCCTGTCTATCCCTGTTCTCTCCTCTCTGCACAGACCATACAAACGCTCCACACCAGCGTGGCCGCACCACCCTACTCTGGTGGTCCCAGCGCGTACGACCCACGTGGAGTTCCAGGTCTCCGGTAGCCTCTGGAACTGCCGATCTGCGGCCAACAAGGCAGAGTTCATCTCAGCCTATGCCTCCCTCCAGTCCCTTGACTTCTTGGCACTGACGGAAACATGGATCACCACAGATAACACTGCTACTCCTACTGCTCTCTCCTCGTCCGCCCACGTGTTCTCGCACACCCCGAGAGCTTCTGGTCAGCGGGGTGGTGGCACCGGGATCCTCATCTCTCCCAAGTGGTATTTCTCTCTTTCTCCCCTTACCCATCTGTCTATCGCCTCCTTTGAATTCCATGCTGTCACAGTTACCAGCCCTTTCAAGCTTAACATCCTTATCATTTATCGCCCTCCAGGTTCCCTCGGAGAGTTCATCAATGAGCTTGATGCCTTGATAAGCTCCTTTCCTGAGGACGGCTCACCTCTCACAGTTCTGGGCGACTTTAACCTCCCCACGTCTACCTTTGACTCATTCCTCTCTGCCTCCTTCTTTCCACTCCTCTCCTCTTTGACCTCACCCTCTCACCTTCCCCCCTACTCAAAAGGCAGGCAATACGCTTGACCTCATCTTTACTAGATGCTGTTCTTCCACTAACCTCATTGCAACTCCCTCCAAGTCTCCGACCACTACCTTGTATCCTTTTCCCTCTCGCTCTCATCCAACACTTCCCACACTGCCCCTACTGATGGTATCGCGCAATTAGTCCCAACCTTCGCTCTCTCTCCCCGCTACTCTCTCTCTTCCATCCTATCATCTCTTCCCTCTGCTCAAACTTTCTCCAACCTATCTCCTGATTCTGCCTCCTCAACCCTCCTCTTCTCCCTTACTGCATCCTTTGACTCTCTATGTCCCCTATCCTCCAGGCCGGCTCGGTCCTCCCCTCCCGCTCCGTGGCTCGACGACTCATTGCGAGCTCACAGAACAGGGCTCCGGGCAGCCGAGCGGAAATGGAGGAAAACTCGCCTCCCTGCGGACCTGGCATCCTTTCACTCCCTCCTCTCTACATTTTCCTCCTCTGTCTCTGCTGCTAAAGCCACTTTCTACCATTCTAAATTCCAAGCATCTGCCTCTAACCCTAGGAAGCTCTTTGCCACCTTCTCCTCCCTCCTGAATCCTCCCCCCTCCTCCCTCTCTGCAGATGACTTCGTCAACCATTTTGAAAAGAAGGTCGACGACATCCGATCCTCGTTTGCTAAGTCAAACGACACCGCTGGTTCTGCTCACACTGCCCTACCCTATGCTCTGACCTCTTTCTCCCTCTCTCCAGATGAAATCTCGCGTCTTGTGACGGCCGGCCGCCCAACAACCTGCCCGCTTGACCCTATCCCCTCCTCTCTTCTCCAGACCATTTCCGGAGACCTTCTCCCTTACCTCACCTCGCTCATCAACTCATCCCTGACCGCTGGCTACGTCCCTCCCGTCTTCAAGAGAGCGAGAGTTGCACCCCTTCTGAAAAAACCTACACTCGATCCCTCCAATGTCAACAACTACAGACCAGTATCCCTTCTCTCTTTTCTCTCCAAAACTCTTGAGCGTGCCGTCCTTGGCCAGCTCTACCGCTATCTCTCTCAGAATGACCTTCTTGATCCAAATCAGTCAGGTTTCAAGACTAGTCATTCAACTGAGACTGCTCTTCTCTGTATCACGGAGGCGCTCCGCACTGCTAAAGCTAACTCTCTCTCCTCTGCTCTCATCCTTCTAGACCTATCGGCTGCCTTCGATACTGTGAACCATCAGATCCTCCTCTCCACCCTCTCCGAGTTGGGCATCTCCGGCGCGGCCCACGCTTGATTGCGTCCTACCTGACAGGTCGCTCCTACCAGGTGGCGTGGCGAGAATCTGTCTCCTCACCACGCGCTCTCACCACTGGTGTCCCCCAGGGCTCTGTTCTAGGCCCTCTCTTATTCTCGCTATACACCAAGTCACTTGGCTCTGTCATAACCTCACATGGTCTCTCCTATCATTGCTATGCAGACGACACACAATTAATCTTCTCCTTTCCCCCTTCTGATGACCAGGTGGCGAATCGCATCTCTGCATGTCTGGCAGACATATCAGTGTGGATGACGGATCACCACCTCAAGCTGAACCTCAGCAAGACGGAGCTCCTCTTCCTCCCGGGAAGGACTGCCCGTTCCATGATCTCGCCATCACGGTTGACAACTCCATTGTGTCCTCCTCCCAGAGCGCTAAGAACCTTGGCGTGATCCTGGACAACACCCTGACGTTCTCAACTAACATCAAGGCGGTGTCCCGTTCCTGTAGGTTCATGCTCTACAACATCCGCAGAGTACGACCCTGCCTCACACAGGAAGCGGCGCAGGTCCTAATCCAGGCACTTGTCATCTCCCGTCTTGATTACTGCAACTCGCTGTTGGCTGGGCTCCCTGCCTGTGCCATTAAACCCCTACAACTCATCCAGAACGCCGCAGCCCGTCTGGTGTTCAACCTTCCCAAGTTCTCGCACGTCACCCCGCTCCTCCGCTCTCTCCACTGGCTTCCAGTTGAAGCTCGCATCCGCTACAAGACCATGGTGCTTGCCTACGGAGCTGTGAGGGGAACGGCACCTCAGTACCTCCAGGCTCTGATCAGGCCCTACACCCAAACAAGGGCACTGCGTTCATCCACCTCTGGCCTGCTCGCCTCCCTACCACTGAGGAAGTACAGTTCCCGCTCAGCCCAGTCAAAACTGTTCGCTGCTCTGGCCCCCAATGGTGGAACAAACTCCCCTCACGACGCCAGGACAGCGGAGTCAATCACCACCTTCCGGAGACACCTGAAACCCCACCTCTTCAAGGAATACCTAGGATAGGGTAAGTAAGGGTAAGTAATCCTTCTCACCCCCCCCCTCTCCCCCAAAAAAAAAAAAAAGATTTAGATGCAAGTGGCTGTTCCACTGGATGTCATAAGGTGTATGCACCAATTTGTAAGTCGCTCTGGATAAGAGCGTCTGCTAAATGACTTAAATGTAAATGTAAATAGGCTGTTAGTGTTATTACATAGTAACAGTCTGTTCGTGTTATTACATAGAAACAGTCTGTCTGTTAGTGTTATTACATAGAAACAGCCTGTTAGTGTTATTACATAGAAACAGCCTGTTAGTTGTTATTACATAGAAACAGTCTGTTATTACATAGAAACAGTCTGTTCGTGTTATTACATAGAAACAGTCTGTTATTACATAGAAACAGTCTGTTAGTGTTAATACATAGAAACAGTCTGTTAGTGTTATTACATAGAAACAGTCTGTTAGTGTTATTACATAGAAACAGTCTGTTCGT
Organism: Oncorhynchus keta; assembly: GCF_023373465.1. Lineage (NCBI taxonomy): Eukaryota > Metazoa > Chordata > Actinopteri > Salmoniformes > Salmonidae > Oncorhynchus > Oncorhynchus keta. The sequence goes on along the minus strand of NC_068438.1, from coordinate 53,100,309 downwards.
GTTAATACATAGAAACAGTCTGTTATTACATAGAAACAGTCTGTTAGTGTTATTACATAGAAACAGTCTGTTAGTGTTATTACATAGAAACAGCCTGTTAGTTGTTATTACATAGAAACAGTCTGTTATTACATAGAAACAGTCTGTTCGTGTTATTACATAGAAACAGTCTGTTATTACATAGAAACAGTCTGTTAGTGTTATTACATAGAAACAGTCTGTTAGTGTTATTACATAGAAACAGTCTGTTAGTGTTATTACATAGAAACAGTCTGTTAGTGTTGTTACATAGTGTTAGTACATAGAAACAGTCTGTTATTACATAGAAACAGTCTGTTAGTGTTATTACATAGAAACAGTCTGTTATTACATAGAAACAGTCTGTTAGTGTTATTACATAGAAACAGTCTGTTAGTTGTTATTACATAGAAACAGTCTGTTATTACATAGAAACAGTCTGTTAGTGTTATTACATAGAAACAGTCTGTTATTACATAGAAAGTCTGTTATTACATAGAAACAGTCTGTTATTACATAGAAACAGTCTGTTAGTGTTATTACACAGAAACAGTCTGTTATTACATAGAAACAGTCTGTTAGTGTTATTACATAGAAACAGTCTGTTAGTGTTACATAGAAACAGTCTGTTACATAGAAACAGTCTGTTAGTGTTATTACATAGAAACAGTCTGTTATTACATAGAAACATAGAAACAGTCTGTTATTACATAGAAACAGTCTGTTAG
>NC_068438.1:53041158-53099463 GCF_023373465.1 Oncorhynchus keta | reverse complement strand
TTGCTTCGATCACGTGGACTGGGATATGTTTTGGATAGCCTCAGACAACAGCATTGATGTATACGCTGATTCTGTGAGTGAGTTTATTAGCAAGTGCATCGGTGATGTTTTATCCACTGTGACGATTAAAACCTTCCCTAATGAGAAACTGTGGATTGATGGCAGCATTCGCGCAAAACAGAAAGTGCGAACCACTGCTTTTAACCAGGGCAAGGTGACCGGATACATGACCGAATACAAACAGTGTAGCTATTCCCTCCGCAAGGCAATCAAACAAGCTAAGCGTCAGTATAGAGACAAAGTAGAGTCGCAATTCAACGGCTCAGACACGAGAGGTATGTGGCAGGGCCTACAGTCAATCACGGACTACAAAAAGAAAACCAGCCCTGTCGTGGACCAGGATGTCTTGCTCCCAGACAAGCTAAACAACTTCTTTGCTCACTTTGAGGACAATACAGTGCCACTGACACGGCCCGCTACCAAAACCTGCGGACTCTCCTTCACCGCAACCAACGTGAGTAAAACATTTAAATGTGTTAACCCTCGCAAGGGTGCAGGCCCAGACGGCATCCCCAGCCACGTCCTCAGAGCATGCGAAGACAAGCTGGCTGGTGTATTTACGGACATATTCAATCAATCCTTATCCAAGTCTGCTATGCCCACATGCTTCAAGAGGGCCACCATTGTTCCTGTTCCCAAGAAAGCTAAGGTAACTGAGCTAAACGACTACCGCCCCGTAGCACTCACTTCCGTCATCATGAAGTACTGGTGGTGAAGGTAGGAAACAACAACCTCCACTTCGCCGATCCTCAACACTGGGGCTCCACAAGGGTGCGTGCTCAGCCCTCTCCTGTACTCCCTGTTCATCCATGACTGCGTGGCCAAGCACGCCTCCAACTCAATCATCAAGTTTGCAGACAATACTACAGTAGTAGGCCTAATCACCAACAACGACAAGATGGCCTACAGGGAGGAGGTGAGGGCCCTCGGAGTGTGGTGTCAGGAAAACAGCCTCACACTCAACAAAACAAAGGAGTTGATCGTGGACTTTAGGAAACAGCAGAGGGAGCCCCCCCTATCCACATTGATGGGACAGTAGTGGAGAGGGTAGAAAGTTTTAAGTTCCACGGCGTACACATCACAGACAAACTGAAATGGTCCAGCCACACAGACAGCGTGGCGCAACACCGCCTCTTCAACCTCAGGAGGAGGCTGAAGATATTTGGCTTGTCACCCTGACAAACTTTCACAGATGCACAATCGAGAGCATCCTGTCGGGCTGTATCACCGCCTGGTACGGCAACTGCACCGCCCACAACCGTAAGGCTCTCCAGAGGGTAGTGAGGTCTGCACAACGCATCACCGGGGGCAAACTACCTGCCCTTCAGGACACCTACACCACCCGATGTTACAGGAAGGCCATAAAGATCATCAAGGACATCAACCACCCGAGCCACTGCCACTCCCCGCTATCATCCAGAAGGTGAGGTCAGTACAGGTGCATCAAAGCTGGGACCGAGAGACTGAAAAACAGCTTCTATCTCAAGGCCATCAGACTGTTAAACAGCTTCTATCTCAAGGCCATCAGACTGTTAAACAGCTTCTATCTCAAGGCCATCAGACTGTTAAACAGCTTCGATCTCAAGGCCATCAGACTGTTAAACAGCTTCTATCTCAAGGCCATCAGACTGTTAAACAGCCATCACTCACATTTTTTTTTTTTTTTAACTCGGCAAGTCAGTTAAGAACAAATTCTTATTTTCAATGACGGCCTGGGAACAGTGGGTTAACTGCCTGTTCAGGGGCAGAACGACAGATTTGTACCTTGTCAGCTCGGGGGTTTGAACTTGCAACCTTCCGGTTACTTCCGGTCCAACGCTCTAACCACTAGGCTACCTTCCGGTTACTTCTGGTCCAACGCTCTAACCACTAGGCTACCTGCTGGTTACTAGTCCAACGCTCTAACCACTAGGCTACCTGCTGGTTACTAGTCCAACGCTCTAACCACTAGGCTACCTGCTGGTTACTAGTCCAACGCTCTAACCACTAGGCTACCTGCTGGTTACTAGTCCAACGCTCTAACCACTAGGCTACCTGCTGGTTACTAGTCCAACGCTCTAACCACTAGGCTACCTGCTGGTTACTAGTCCAACGCTCTAACCACTAGGCTACCTGCTGGTTACTAGTCCAACGCTCTAACCACTAGGCTACCTGCTGGTTACTAGTCCAATGCTCTAACCACTAGGCTACCTGCTGGTTACTAGTCCAACACTCTAACCACTAGGCTACCCTGCCACCCCACATTGAGTGGCTGCTTCCAACATACTGACTCAACTCCAGCCACTTTATTAATAAGAAATTGGAAGTAATAAATGCATCACTAGTCACTTTAAATATATAATGTTTCCATACCCTACATTACTCATCTCATATGTATATACAGTATTCTATACCATCTACTGCATCTTGCCTAGGACGTTTGGCCATCGCTCATCCATATATTTATATGTACATATTCTTATTCATTCCTTTACACCTGTGTGTATAAAGTAGTTGTTGTGAAATTGTTAGATTACTTGACAGATATTACTGCACGGTCGGAACTAGAAGCACAAGCATTTCGCTACACTCGCATTTAACATCTGCTAACCATGTGTATGTGACCGATAAAATTGTATTTGATTTGACGTAGAAACAGCAAAAATATGTAATAACACAGAAAAATCTACCAAAACAAATCTACTATATCAAGATGAACATCACCAAACCCTGTGAATACAACTGACAAACAGGGGAAACATTGGATGAATTCAACCCTTGTCTGTGTCCCATCCATTGCTACTAACTAGCCCACAGGTGAGCCAGAATACTTGCTTTCCCCAGTGCACAGTTCCATATTGTCAAACATCGGCTCCTCCCCTGGAATGTACTTACTCAGCAACCACCCCACCCAACAATATCCCCCAGGTACCCACCCTGACCCCCTCCCCACCAAGCCTTCCTCAGGGCGATGTGATGCGACACCCATAGCCCTAATCTCCTCCCAGTAGTGGGTGGTCCCTGCCTGCTCTATGACACACTCAGAGCCCAAAGGTCAGGCCCACACTAAGAACACAGTTGATTGATTGGGAGTGTCAGGGGCAACAGAAAAGGGTCAGCCCAAATTAATGACTGTGAGTTGCTGTTCAGAGGAGAAAACCTAAGGATCTGTTAGCAAGGGGAGCTAGGGGACCTCCTCGCCTGTGGTTAGGTTATTGGTTTCAATACCAGGGAGGGACGTCTGAGATTTGGACAAAATGGCATGGAAGTCTGGCTTTGCGTCCATCAATACACTGATTAACAACATACTAAATATCAAGCTCTACACTCTCACCGAAAAATTCCAACTAAATAATGTAGCAAACCTTGTCGAAGAAAGACTGCGGGGGTTTCTTTACAAGGGACCTCTGGTAGTCGGACAAGTGAGACAAGGGCCTAGATCTGATCAGAACCAGCGCTAACCGTTGATAGTCGACACCCACATAGCTCCACCTCCCTAGATCCAATCAGAACCAGCGCCAGCGCTAACCGTTGATAGTCGACACCCACATTGCTCCACCCCCCTAGATCCAATCAGAACCAGCGCTAACCGATGATAGTCGACACCCACATTGCTCCACCCCCCTAGATCCAATCAGAACTAGCATCAAGACTAAGGAGAGGATTGTGGACTACAGGAAAAGGAGGGCCGAGCACGCCCCCATTCTCATCGACGGGGCTGTAGTGGAGCAGGTTGAGAGCTTCATGTTCTCTGGTGTCCACATCAACAACAAATTAACATGGTCCAAGCACACCAAGACAGCTGTGAAGAGGGCACGACAAAACCTATTCCCCCTCAGGATACTGAAAACATTTGCCATGGGTCCTCAGATCCTCAAAAGGTTCTACAGCTGCACCATCGAGAGCATCCTGACTGGTTGCATCACTAACTGGTATGGCAACTGCTCGGCCGAGGCTAGTGGGTAGTGCGTACAGCCCAGTACATCACTGGGGCCAAGCTTGCTGCCACCCAGGACCTCAACACAAGGCGGTGTCAGAGGAAGGCCCTGAAAATTGTCAAAGACTCCAGCCACCCAGGTCATAGACTGTTCTCTCTGCTACCGCACGGCAAGCGGTACCGGAGCGCCAAGTCTAGATCCAAGGAGGCTTCTAAACAGTTTCTACCCCCCAAGACATAAGACTCCTGAACATCTAATAAGATGACCACCCAGACTATTTTCATTCCCCCCCCCCACCTTTACGCTGCTGCTACTCTCTGTATTTATCTATGCATAAGTCACTTTAATAACTCTACCTACATGTACATACAGTGGGGCAAAAAAGTATTTAGTCAGCCACCAATTGTGCAAGTTCTCCCACTTAAAAAGATGAGAGAGGCCTGTAATTGTCATCATAGGTACACTTCAACTATGACAGACAAAATGAGAAAAAAAAATCCAGAAAATCACATTGTAGGATTTTTAATGTATTGACCAAATACTTATTTTCCACCATAATTTGCAAATAAATACATTCAAAATCCTACAATGTGATTTTCTGGATTTTTTCTTCTCATTTTGTCTGTTCAGGATAATTTTCCAACTAAATAATGTAGAAACCCATCACAACTTCCTCTACACAACTCTGAGAGCAGAGACTTTACTGTGAACCGCAAAAACCCATCAAAACCCTCTGTACCCCCTGCCTCTCTCCTAACCTTCTCTCCCTCTGTACCCCCTGCCTCTCTCCTTCTCTCCCTCTGTACCCCCTGCCTCTCTCCTAACCTTCCCTCCCTCTGTACCCCCTGCCTCTCTCCTAACCTTCTCTCCCTCTGTACCCCCTGCCTCTCTCCTAACCTTCTCTCCCTCTGTACCCCCTGCCTCTCTCCTAACCTTCTCTCCCTCTGTACCCCTGCCTCTCCTAACCTTCCCTCCTCTGTACCCCCTGCCTCTCTCCTAACCTTCCCTCCCTCTGTACCCCCTGCCTCTCTCCTAACCTTCTCTCCCTCTGTACCCCCTGCCTCTCTCCTAACCTTCTCTCCCTCTGTACCCCCTGCCTCTCTCCTAACCTTCTCTCCCTCTGTACCCCCTGCCTCTCTCCTAACCTTCTCTCCCTCTGTACCCCCTGCCTCTCTCCTAACCTTCCCTCCCTCTGTACCACCTGCCTCTCTCCTTCTCTCCCTCTGTACCCCCTGCCTCTCTCCTAACCTTCTCTCTCTCTGTACCCCCTGCCTCTCTCCTTCTCTCCCTCTGTACCCCCTGCCTCTCTCCTAACCTTCCCTCCCTCTGTACCCCCTGCCTCTCTCCTAACCTTCTCTCCCTATGTACCCCCTGCCTCTCTCCTAACCTTCTCTCCCTCTGTACCCCCTGCCTCTCTCCTAACCTTCTCTCCCTCTGTACGCCCTGCCATTCCTCCCTCCTTCCCACCCTGGCCCTCCCTCCTTCCCACCCTGGCCCTCCCTCCTTCCCACCCTGGCCCTCCCTCCTTCCCACCCTGGCCCTCTCTCCTTCCCACCCTGGCCCTCCCTCCTTCCCACCCTGGCCCTCTCTCCTTCCCACCCTGGCCCTCCCTCCTTCCCACCATGGCCCTCCCTCCTTCCCACCCTGGCCCTCCCTCCTTCCCACCCTAGCCCTCCCTCCTTCCCACCCTGGCCCTCCCTCCTTCCCACCCTAGCCCTCCCTCCCTCCTTCCCACCCTAGCCCTCCCTCCTTCCCACCCTGGCCCTCCCTCCTTCCCACCATGGCCCTCTCTCCTTCCCACCCTGGCCCTCCCTCCTTCCCACCATGGCCCTCTCTCCTTCCCACCCTAGCCCTCCCTCCTTCCCACCCTGGCCCTCCCTCCTTCCCACCCTAGCCCTCCCTCCCTCCTTCCCACCCTAGCCCTCCCTCCTTCCCACCCTAGCCCTCTCTCCTTCCCACCCTGGCCCTCCCTCCTTCCCACCCCTCCCTAGCCCTCCCTCCTTCCCACCTTGGCCCTCCCTCCTTCCCACCCTGGCCCTCCCTCCCTCCTTCCCACCCTAGCCCTCCCTCCCTCCTTCCCACCCTAGCCCTCCGTCCTTTCCACCCTAGTCCTTTCCCACCCTAGCCCTCCCTCCTTCCCCACCCTAGCCCTCCCTCCTTCCCACCCTAGCTCCGTCTTTCCAGCCCTCCCTGCTTCTAGCCCTCCCTTCCCACCCTAGCCCTCCCTCCTTCCCACCCTAGCCCTCCCTCCTTCCCACCCTGGCCCTCCCTCCTTCCCACCCTAGCCCTCCATCCTTCCCACCCTAGCCCTCCCTCCTTCCCACCCTAGCCCTCCCTCCTTCCCACCCTAGCCCTCCGTCCTTTCCACCCTAGCCCTCCCTGCTTCTAGCCCTCGTTCCCTCCTTCCCACCCTAGCCTTCCCTCCTTCCCACCCTAGCCCTCCCTCCTTCCCACCCTGGCCCTCCCTCCTTCCCACCATGGCCCTCCCTCCTTCCCACCCTAGCCCTCCGTCCTTTCCACCCTAGCCCTCCCTGCTTCTAGCCCTCGTTCCTCCTTCCCCACCCTGGCCCTCCCCTCCCTCCTTCCCAACCTAGCCCTCCCTCCCTCCTTCCCACCCTAGCCCTCCCTCCTTCCCACCCTGGCCCTCCCTCCTTCCCACCCTGGCCCTCCCTCCTTCCCACCCTAGCCCTCCCCCACCTTCCCTCCTTCCCACTGGCCCTCCCTCCTTCCCACCCTGGCCCTCCCTCCTTCCCACCATGGCCCTCCCTCCTTCCCACCCTGGCCCTCCTCCTCCCACCCTCCCACCCTCCTTCCCACCATGGCCCTCCCTCCTTCCCACCCTGGCCTCCCTCCTTCCCACCCTAGCCCTCCCTCCCCTTCCCACCCTCCTTCCCACCCTAGCCCTCCCTCCTTCCCACCCTGGCCCTCCCTCCTTCCCACCATGGCCCTCTCTCCTTCCCACCCTGGCCCTCCCTCCTTCCCACCATGGCCCTCTCTCCTTCCCACCCTAGCCCTCCCTCCTTCCCACCCTGGCCCTCCCCCTCCTTCCCACCCTAGCCCTCCCTCCCTCCTTCCCACCCTAGCCCTCCCTCCTTCCCACCCTAGCCCTCTCTGCTTCCCACCCTAGCCCTCTCTGCTTCCCACCCTGCCCTCCCACCCTGGCCCTCCCTCCTTCCCACCCTGGCCCTCCCTCCTTCCCACCCTAGCCCTCCCTCCTTCCCTCCTTGGCCCTCCCTCCTTCCCACCCTGGCCCTCCCTCCCTCCTTCCCACCCTAGCCCTCCCTCCCTCCTTCCCACCCTAGCCCTCCCTCCTTCCCACCCTGGCCCTCCCTCCTTCCCACCCTAGCCCTCCGTCCTTTCCACCCTAGCCCTCCCTCCTTCCCACGCTAGCCCTCCCTCCTTCCCACCCTAGCCCTCCGTCCTTTCCACCCTAGCCCTCCCTGCTTCTAGCCCTCCTCCTTCCCACCCTAGCCCTCCCTCCTTCCCACCCCTCCTGGCCCTGGCCCCTCCTTCCCACCCTAGCCCTCCCTCCTTCCCACCCTAGCCCTCCCTCCTTCCCACCCTGGCCCTCCCTCCTTCCCACCCTAGCCCTCCCTCCTTCCCACCCTGGCCCTCCCTCCTTCCCACCCTAGCCCTCCCTCCTTCCCACCCTAGCCCTCCCTCCTTCCCACCATGGCCCTCCCTCCTTCCCACCCTAGCCCTCCGTCCTTTCCACCCTAGCCCTCCCTGCTTCTAGCCCTCGTTCCCTCGTTCCCACCCTGGCCCTCCCTCCTTCCCTCTCTCCCTCCTTCCCACCCTAGCCCTCCCTCCCTCCCTCATTCCCTCGTTCCCACCCTAGCCCTCCCTCCCTCCTTCCCTCTCTCCCTCCTTCCTACCATGGCCTTCCCTCCCTCCCTCATTCCCACCCTAGCCCTCCCTCCCTCCCTCCCTCGTTCCCTCGTTCCCACCCTAGCCCTCCCTCCCTCCTGCAAACCAAGGCCCTCCCTCCATCCCACCCTCTCTGGCCCCGAATGTGCAGTAGTAATAATATTGCTAGCAGGGGTTAACTGACGGGGGACCATGGCCCGTCTAGGTACAGCAATTTAAAAAGCTTTGAGGTTCCCAGCTGTATGGATCTGCTCCAGGGGGAATCCCACAGGCTGGTCCGCATGGGGTTAGGGTCAACATTTCACACCCACCAATCCCTGCATCCCAAATGGTACCCTATTGCCTATATATATAGTGTACAACTTGAGTCCTGGTCTAAAAGTCGTGCACTATATAGGCAATAGGGTACCAATTGGGACGCAAAGCCTGTGACTTTACCCCACCAACCTCGATCACCTCCCACCAGCACCGTTATTGGTCTCCTCCGATTTGACTTTCTATGCGTTATTATTAAATCACAACCACATGCTACTGCTGTGATTGGCAACAGAATGAATATATACACTGAGTGAACAAAACATTAGGAACACTTTCCTAATATTGAGTTGCACCCCCCTCCCCCCTTTTGCCCTCACAGAACAGCCTTGATTCGTCGGGGTATGGACTCTACAAGGTGTCGAAAGCAGTTCCACAGTGATTCTGGACCATGTTGACTCCAATGCTTACCCACAGTTGTGTCAAGTTGGCTGGATGTTCTTTGGGTGGTGGAACATTCTTGAAAACTGTTGAGTGTGAAAAACTCAGCAGCGTTGCAGTTCTTGACACAAACCGGTGCACCTACTACCATACCCTGTTTAAAGGCACTTAAATCTATGTTGTCTTGCCCGTTCACCCTCTGAATGGTACACAGACACAATCCAACGCTCAGTGTTTTAAAGGGAACGCTCATAATATAATAATAATAATAATAATAATATAATAATAATAATATAATAATATAATATATATATATATATATGCCATTTAGCAGACGCTTTTATCCAAAGCGACTTACAGTCATGTGTGCATACATTCTATAATATAATATAATAATAATAATAATAACATTCTACGTATGGGTGGTCCCGGGGATTGAACCCACTACCCTGGCGTTACAAGCGCCATGCTCTACCAACTGAGCTACAGAAGGACCGCTCAGTGTTAAAGGGAAGGCTCAGTGTGACGGGGACCGCTCAGTGTTAAAGGGAACGCTCAGTGTTAAAGGGAACGCTCAGTGTTAAAGGGAACGCTCAGTGTTAAAGGGAACGCTCAGTGTGACGGGGACCGCTCAGTGTTAAAGGGAACGCTCAGTGTTAAAGGGAACGCTCAGTGTTAAAGGGAACGCTCAGTGTGACAGGGAACGCTCAGTGTTAAAGGGAACGCTCAGTGTTAAAGGGAACGCTCAGTGTGACAGGGAACGCTCAGTGTTAAAGGGAACGCTCAGTGTTAAAGGGAACGCTCAGTGTTAAAGGGAACGCTCAGTGTGACGGGGAACGCTCAGTGTGACGGGGAACGCTCAGTGTGACGGGGAACGCTCAGTGATAAAGGGAACGCTCAGTGTTAAAGGGAACGCTCAGTGTTAAAGGGAACGCTCAGTGTTAAAGGGAACGCTCAGTGGTAAAGGGAACGCTCAGTGTTAAAGGGAACGCTCAGTGTTAAAGGGAACGCTCAGTGTGACGGGACCGCTCAGTGTTAAAGGGAACGCTCAGTGTTAAAGGGAACGCTCAGTGTTAAAGGGAACGCTCAGTGTGACAGGGAACGCTCAGTGTTAAAGGGAACGCTCAGTGTTAAAGGGAACGCTCAGTGTTAAAGGGAACGCTCAGTGTGACGGGGACCGCTCAGTGTTAAAGGGAACGCTCAGTGTTAAAGGGAACGCTCAGTGTTAAAGGGAACGCTCAGTGTGACAGGGAACGCTCAGTGTTAAAGGGAACGCTCAGTGTTAAAGGGAACGCTCAGTGTGACAGGGAACGCTCAGTGTTAAAGGGAACGCTCAGTGTTAAAGGGAACGCTCAGTGTTAAAGGGAACGCTCAGTGTGACGGGGAACGCTCAGTGTGACGGGGAACGCTCAGTGTGACGGGGAACGCTCAGTGATAAAGGGAACGCTCAGTGTTAAAGGGAACGCTCAGTGTTAAAGGGAACGCTCAGTGTGACAGGGAACGCTCAGTGTGACGGGGAACGCTCAGTGTGACGGGGAACGCTCAGTGATAAAGGGAACGCTCAGTGTGTTAAAGGGAATGCTCAGTGTTAAAGGGAACGCTCAGTGTTAAAGGGAACGCTCAGTGTGACAGGGAACGCTCAGTGTGACAGGGAACGCTCAGTGTTAAAGGGAACGCTCAGTGTTAAAGGGAACGCTCAGTGTGACAGGGAACGCTCAGTGTGACGGGGAACGCTCAGTGATAAAGGGAACGCTCAGTGTGATAAAGGGAACGCTCAGTGTCAAAGGGAACACTCAGTGTGACGGGGAACGCTCAGTGTTAAAGGGAACGCTCAGTGTTAAAGGGAACGCTCAGTGTTAAAGGGAACGCTCAGTGTGACAGGGAACGCTCAGTGTGACAGGGAATGCTCAGTGTGACAGGGAACGCTCAGTGTCAAGGGGAACGCTCAGTGTGACGGGGAACGCTCAGTGTTAAAGGGAACGCTCAGTGTTAAAGGGAACGCTCAGTGTCAAGGGGAACGCTCAGTGTCAAAGGGAACGCTCAGTGTGACGGGGAACGCTCAGTGTTAAAGGGAACGCTCAGTGTGACAGGGAACGCTCAGTGTGACAGGGGACGCTCAGTGTGACAGGGAACGCTCAGTGTGACAGGGAACGCTCAGTGTGACAGGGAACGCTCAGTGTGACAGGGAACGCTCAGTGTTAAAGGGAACGCTCAGTGTTAAAGGGAACGCTCAGTGTGACAGGGAACGCTCAGTGTGACAGGGAACGCTCAGTGTTGAAGGGAACGCTCAGTGTTAAAGGGAATGCTCAGTGTGACAGGGAACGCTCAGTGTGACAGGGAATGCTCAGTGTTAAAGGGAACGCTCAGTGTGACAGGGAACGCTCAGTGTGACAGGGAACGCTCAGTGTTAAAGGGAAGGCTCAGTGTTAAAGGGAACGCTCAGTGTTAAAGGGAACACTCAGTGTTAAAGGGAACGCTCAGTGTGACGGGGAACGCTAAGTGTTAAAGGGAACGCTCAGTGTTAAAGGGAACGCTCAGTGTTAAAGGGAACGCTCAGTGTTCAAGGGAACGCTCAGTGTGACGGGGAACGCTCAGTGTTAAAGGGAACGCTCAGTGTGACGGGGAACCCTCAGTGTTAAAGGGAACGCTCAGTGTTAAAGGGAACGCTCAGTGTTAAAGGGAACGCTCAGTGTTAAAGGGAACGCTCAGTGTGACGGGGAACGCTCGGTGTGACGGGGAACGCTCAGTGTTAAAGGGAACGCTTAGTGTTAAAGGGAACGCTCAGTGTTAAAGGGAACGCTCAGTGTGACAGGGAACGCTCAGTGTTAAAGGGAACGCTCAGTGTGACGGGGAACGCTCAGTGTTAAAGGGAACGCTCAGTGTGACGGGGAAGGCTCAGTGTTAAAGGGAACGCTCAGTGTTAAAGGGAACGCTCAGTGTTAAAGGGAACGCTCAGTGTTAAAGGGAACGCTCAGTGTGACGGGGAACGCTCAGTGTTAAAGGGAACGCTCAGTGTTAAAGGGAACGCTCAGTGTGACGGGGAACGCTCAGTGTTAAAGGGAACGCTCAGTGTTAAAGGGAACGCTCAGTGTTAAAGGGAACGCTCAGTGTTAAAGGGAACGCTCAGTGTGACGGGGAACGCTCAGTGTGACGGGGAACGCTCAGTGTTAAAGGGAACGCTCAGTGTTAAAGGGAACGCTCAGTGTTAAAGGGAACGCTCAGTGTTAAAGGGAACGCTCAGTGTTAAAGGGAACGCTCAGTGAGACGGGGAATGCTCAGTGAGACGGGGAACGCTCAGTGAGACGGGGAACGCTCAGTGTGATGGGGAAAGCTCAGTGTGACGGGGAACGCTCAGTGTGACGGGGAACGCTCAGTGTTAAAGGGAACGCTCAGTGTTAAAGGGAACGCTCAGTGTTAAAGGGAACACTCAGTGTTAAAGGGAACGCTCAGTGTTAAAGGGAACGCTCAGTGTTAAAGGGAACGCTCAGTGTTAAAGGGAACGCTCAGTGTGACGGGGAACGCTCAGTGTTAAATGGAACGCTCAGTGTTAAAGGGAACGCTCAGTGTTAAAGGGAACGCTCAGTGTTAAGGGGAACGCTCAGTGTTAAAGGGAACGCTCAGTGTGACAGGGAATGCTCAGTGTGATAGGGAACGCTCAGTGTGACGGGGAACGCTCAGTGATAAAGGGAACGCTCAGTGTGATAAAGGGAACGCTCAGTGTGATAAAGGGAATGCTCAGTGTCAAAGGGAACGCTCAGTGTGACGGGGAACGCTCAGTGTTAAAGGGAACGCTCAGTGTTAAAGGGAATGCTCAGTGTTAAAGGGAACGCTCAGTGTGACAGGGAACGCTCAGTGTGACAGGGAATGCTCAGTGTTAAAGGTAACGCTCAGTGTGACAGGGAACGCTCAGTGTTAAAGGGAAGGCTCAGTGTTAAAGGGAACGCTCAGTGTTAAAGGGAACACTCAGTGTGACGGGGAACGCTAAGTGTTAAAGGGAACGCTCAGTGATAAAGGGAAGGCTCAGTGTTAAAGGGAACGCTCAGTGTTAAAGGGAACGCTCAGTGTGACAGGGAACGCTCAGTGTGACAAGGAACGCTCAGTGATAAAGGGAACGCTCAGTGATAAAGGGAACACTCAGTGTTAAGGGGAATGCTCAGTGTGACGGGGAACGCTCAGTGTTAAAGGGAACGCTCAGTGTTAAAGGGAACGCTCAGTGTTAAAGGGAACGCTCAGTGTGACGGGGAACGCTCAGTGATAAAGGGAACGCTCAGTGTTAAAGGGAACGCTCAGTGATAAAGGGAACGCTCAGTGTTAAAGGGAACGCTCAGTGTTAAAGGGAACGCTCAGTGTGACAGGGAACGCTCAGTGTGACGGGGAACGCTCAGTGTTAAAGGGAACGCTCAGTGTGACGGGGAACGCTCAGTGTTAAAGGGAACGCTCAGTGTGACAGGGAACGCTCAGTGTGACGGGGAACGCTCAGTGTTAAAGGGAACGCTCAGTGTTAAAGGGAACGCTCAGTGTGACGGGGAACGCTCAGTGTTAAAGGGAACGCTCAGTGATAAAGGGAACGCTCAGTGTTAAAGGGAACGCTCAGTGTGACGGGGAACGCTCAGTGTTAAAGGGAACGCTCAGTGATAAAGGGAACGCTCAGTGTTAAAGGGAACGCTCAGTGTTAAAGGGAACGCTCAGTGTGACGGGGAACGCTCAGTGTTAAAGGGAACGCTCAGTGTTAAAGGGAACGCTCAGTGTTAAAGGGAACGCTCAGTGTTAAAGGGAACGCTCAGTGTTAAAGGGAACGCTCAGTGTTAAAGGGAACGCTCAGTGTTAAAGGGAACGCTCAGTGTGACAGGGAACGCTCAGTGTGACGGGGAACGCTCAGTGTTAAAGGGAACGCTCAGTGTTAAAGGGAACGCTCAGTGTTAAAGGGAACGCTCAGTGTGACGGGGAACGCTCAGTGATAAAGGGAACGCTCAGTGTTAAAGGGAACGCTCAGTGATAAAGGGAACGCTCAGTGTTAAAGGGAACGCTCAGTGTTAAAGGGAACGCTGTGTGAAGGGAACGCTCAGTGTGACAGGGAACGCTCAGTGTTAAAGGGAACGGTGTGAAACGCTCAGTGTTAAAGGGAACGCTCAGTGTGACAGGGAACGCTCAGTGTGACGGGGAACGCTCAGTGTTAAAGGGAACGCTCAGTGTGACAGGGAACGCTCAGTGTGACAGGGAACGCTCAGTGTTAAAGGGAACGCTCAGTGTTAAAGGGAACGCTCAGTGTGAAGGGGAACGCTCAGTGTTAAAGGGAACGCTCAGTGATAAAGGGAACGCTCAGTGTTAAAGGGAACGCTCAGTGTGACGGGGAACGCTCAGTGTTAAAGGGAACGCTCAGTGATAAAGGGAACGCTCAGTGTTAAAGGGAACGCTCAGTGTTAAAGGGAACGCTCAGTGTGACGGGGAACGCTCAGTGTTAAAGGGAACGCTCAGTGTTAAAGGGAACGCTCAGTGTTAAAGGGAACGCTCAGTGTTAAAGGGAACGCTCAGTGTTAAAGGGAACGCTCAGTGTTAAAGGGAACGCTCAGTGTTAAAGGGAACGCTCAGTGTTAAAGGGAACGCTCAGTGTTAAAGGGAACGCTCAGTGTGACAGGGAACGCTCAGTGTGACGGGGAACGCTCAGTGTTAAAGGGAACGCTCAGTGTTAAAGGGAACGCTCAGTGTTAAAGGGAACGCTCAGTGTTAAAGGGAATGCTCAGTGTTAAAGGGAACGCTCAGTGTTAAAGGGAACGCTCAGTGTGACGGGGAACGCTCAGTGTTAAAGGGAACGCTCAGTGTTAAAGGGAACGCTCAGTGTGACGGGGAACGCTCAGTGTTAAATGGAACGCTCAGTGTTAAAGGGAACGCTCAGTGTTAAAGGGAACGCTCAGTGTTAAAAGGAACGCTCAGTGTTAAAGGGAACGCTCAGTGTTAAAGGGAACGCTCAGTGTTAAAGGGAACGCTCAGTGTTAAAGGGAACGCTCAGTGTTAAAGGGAACGCTCAGTGTTAAAGGGAACGCTCAGTGTGACAGAGAACGCTCAGCGTGACAGGATGAATATATAGATTATAGAAGCAGCCCTCTGATGTTCAGCATGTTTACATATGAATAATTGTCACGCCAATGACTCGTCCATCAAATGTCAATATCTTTCGAATGTTCAGTGTAGAATACACATTGTTTATTTAGCAAGTATTCCGGTTGTGAGTTTAGAGTTGACAAGATGACAAGACAAAAACAGTATCAAAATAACATTGCTTTTAATCTGGGAACAACACATGACAATAGCAGTAAGACATTAAATGGATATTACTGAACAGCCACAGCCATTAAAGGGATATTACTGAACAGCCACAGCAATTAAAGGGATATTACTCAACAGCCACAGCCATTAAAGGGATATTACTCAACAGCCACAGCAATTAAAGGGATATTACTGAACAGCCACTAAAGGGATATTACTCAACAGCCACAGCCATTAAAGGGATATTACTCAACAGCCACAGCCATTAAAGGGATATTACTCAACAGCCACAGCAATTAAAGGGATATTACTGAACAGCCACTAAAGGGATATTACTCAACAGCCACAGCCATTAAAGGGATATTACTTAACAGCCACAGCCATTAAAGGGATATTACTGAACAGCCACAGCCATTAAAGGGATATTACTGAACAGCCACAGCCATTAAAGGGATATTACTGAACAGCCACAGCCATTAAAGGGATATTACTGAACAGCCACAGCCATTAAAGGGATATTACTGAACAGCCACAGCCATTAAAAGGATATTACTGAACAGCCACAGCCATTAAAGGGATATTACTGAACAGCCACAGCCATTAAAGGGATATTACTGAACAGCCACAGCCATTAAAGGGATATTACTGAACAGCCACAGCCATTAAAGGGATATTACTGAACAGCCACAGCCATTAAAGGGATATTACTGAACAGCCACAGCCATTAAAGGGATATTACTGAACAGCCACAGCCATTAAAGGGATATTACTGAACAGCCACTAAAGGGATATTACTCAACAGCCACAGCCATTAAAGGGATATTACTGAACAGCCACAGCCATTAAAGGGATATTACTGAACAGCCATTAAAGGGATATTACTGAACAGCCATTAAAGGGATATTACTCAACAGCCACAGCCATTAAAGGGATATTACTCAACAGCCACAGCCATTAAAGGGATATTACTCAACAGCCACAGCCATTAAAGGGATATTACTGAACAGCCACAGCCATTAAAGGGATATTACTGAACAGCCACAGCAATTAAAGGGATATTACTGAACAGCCACTAAAGGGATATTACTCAACAGCCATTAAAGGGATATTACTCAACAGCCACAGCCATTAAAGGGATATTACTTAACAGCCACAGCCATTAAAGGGATATTACTGAACAGCCACTAAAGGGATATTACTCAACAGCCATTAAAGGGATATTACTCAACAGCCACAGCCATTAAAGGGATATTACTGAACAGCCACAGCCATTAAAGGGATATTACTGAACAGCCATTAAAGTCAATGAAACATGTTAACACGACATTGAGAGACACTGCTGGGTCCAGCCCTTCTGCTACCGTGGTTCAACATGGGTCTATTTCTGGACCAAATACAACTCAGGCCGTAGTATGAAAACTGTAAACTACAAGTGAATGTTATCAATTGTTTTGGAAAAACCCTTAGAATCCCTGACTAATGCTAATTGTAGTTTAACAGAAATGGTCCAATTACAACAAATTGTAAACACTAACAAAAAAAACAACATACGTTTTTCCTGAGAGTTGTTAAATAAATTATTTTTTTTTGTACTAATTATCCAATAAACACAATTGTTGTTCTGATATACAGTATGTATGTGTAAGCTATCAAACTTCAACTAAACACAATTCATAAATACTGTAACTGAATTAACTAATCTGGTGTTATGTGAAAATGTCTTTAATTTTCAAATTAAGAAAATATTTATTTCCGTTTTTAACATTTGATATTCTAGCCCTTTCTGACACTCTTATTGAAGAGAGACTTTGGCACGAAACAGAGAACACTGTAAACAATCATTGAAATCAACAAATCAACGTTGAAATTGTTACTTAACTAAACCTGATTATTGGTGTAAGTAGATCTTCACATCTTCACACTCAACACATCTGAAAAAACAATATTCCCCTGAAAATACATCAGTACATTCTGGTGGTAGAGAACGTTGGTATTATATGGCGCCCTATTCCCTACGTAGTGCACTTCTTTTTAAACAGGGTCCATATGGGCTCTGGTCAAAAGTAGTGCACTATATAGGGTATAGGGTCACTTTTTGGGATGCAAACAAAAGCCTTAAGTTTCAATGTCCACAGTAAGCATATCACTTAGAATCCATGTTCAATACATTGCTCCCTTCTTAGTAGTATGCTAGAGAGGGCATTGCAACAAAGCCACATGTTATATGCTATGGTCTTTCAGCTTCAGGTCGTCTGAGAGGCTGGGGCTTGCATCTACTGCCCTACTTCTGACCAGAGTCCTAGGGGGTCCTGGATAAAAGTAGTGCACTATATAGGGTATAGGGTCCCATAGTGTTCTGGTCTAAAGTAGTGCACTATATAGTGTATAGGGTCCCATAGTGTTCTGGTCTAAAGTAGTGCACTATATAGGGAATAGGGTGACATTTCAGGCCAACCCTGGGTGTTTAAGTTCAAAGTGATTTAGTCTGGAAGTTTTAGTTCTGCTTGATTTAGTAATTGTAGTAACAGAGTGCTTTAACCTGGGAGTTGTAGTTCGGAGTGACTTAGCATGGTAGTTGTAGTTCAGAGTGACTTAGCATGGGAGTTGTAGTTCAGAGTGATTTAACCTGGTAGTTGTAGTTCAGAATGATTTAGCCTTGCAGTTGTTGTTCAGAGTGATTTAACCTGGTAGTTGTAGTTCAGACTGATTTAACCTGGTATTCGTAGTTTCCTGGCCTGTGTGATCCACAGTTTGAAGTATTCCACCTCCTGGATGCGGGCTGAGAGGACGGTGTGAGGGTCATACTCGTTGTTGTAGCGTAGGTCCAGGTGGTGAGCTCCGTCAGGTATCACTATGGCAACCACCGAGTCAGAGATGTTTCGGGTCACCCCACCACTTGACCACGGGTCCAGTCCTCCGTTACTGTAAGAGTTTAGAGGAGAGGGATCAACCAATCACATAAGGAAGGAGGATCAAACAGTGAAGCAGAGTTAACATGGAATAACATCAGGCTTAACCTACATGGAATAACAACAGGCTTAACCTACATGGAATAACAACAGGCTTAACCTACATGGAATAACATCAGGCTTAACCTACATGGAATAACATCAGGCCTAACCTACGTGGAATAACATCAGGCCTAACCTACATGGAATAACATCAGGCTTAACCTACATGGAATAACATCAGGCTTAACCTACATGGAATAACATCTGGCTTAACCTACATGGAATAACATCAGGCCTAACCTACGTGGAATAACATCAGGCTTAACCTACATGGAATAACATCAGGCTTAACCTACATGAAATAACATCAGGCTTAACCTACATGGAATAACATCAGGCTTAACCTACATGGAATAACATCAGGCTTAACCTCCATGGAATAACATCAGGCTTAACCTACATGGAATAACATCAGGCTTAACCTACATGGAATAACATCAGGCTTAACCTACATGGAATAACATCAGGCAAAACCTACATGGAATAACATCAGGCAAAACCTACATGGAATAACATCAGGCTTAACCTCCGTGGAATAACATCAGGCTTAACCCACGTGGAATAACATCAGGCTTAACCTCCATGGAATAACATCAGGCAAAACCTACATGGAATAACATCAGGCTTAACCTACATGGAATAACATCAGGCTTAACCTACATGGAATAACATCAGGCTTAACCTACATGGAATAACATCAGGCTTAACCTCCGTGGAATAACATCAGGCTTAACCTACATGGAATAACATCAGGCAAAACCTACATGGAATAACATCAGGCTTAACCTACATGGAATAACATCAGGCTTAACCTACATGGAATAACATCAGGCCTAACCTACATGGAATAACAACAGGCTTAACCTACATGGAATAACATCAGGCTTAACCTACATGGAATAACATCAGGCTTAACCTCCATGGAATAACATCAGGCTTAACCTACGTGGAATAACATCAGGCTTAACCTACATGGAATAACAACAGGCTTAACCTACATGGAATAACAACAGGCTTAACCTACATGAAATAACAACAGGCTTAACCTACGTGGAATAACATCAGGCTTAACCTACATGGAATAACAACAGGCTTAACCTACATGGAATAACAACAGGCTTAACCTCCATGGAATAACATCAGGCTTAACCTCCATGGAATAACATCAGGCTTAACCTCAGGCTTAACCTCCATGGAATAACATCAGGCTTAACCTCAGGCTTAACCTCCATGGAATAACATCAGGCTTAACCTCAGGCTTAACCTCCATGGAATAACATCAGGCTTAACCTCAGGCTTAACCTACACAAAATAACATCAGGCTTAACCTACAATACTATAATACAGGTAAGAGGCAGTGCTGTATCATGAATACAGGTAAGAGGCAGTGCTGTATCATGAATACAGTCACAGATAAGAGGCAGTGCTGTATCATGAATAGAGTCACAGATAAGAGGCAGTGCTGTGTCATGAATACAGGTAAGAGGCAGTGCTGTATCATGAATACAGTCACAGGTAAGAGGCAGTGCTGTATCATGAATACAGGTAAGAGGCAGTGCTGTATCATGAATAAGGTCACAGGTAAGAGGCAGTGCTGTATCATGAATAGAGTCACAGATAAGAGGCAGTGCTGTATCATGAATACAGGTAAGAGGCAGTGCTGTATCATGAATACAGTCACAGGTAAGAGGCAGTGCTGTATCGTGAATAGAGTCACAGGTAAGAGGCAGTGTTGTATCATGAATAAGGTCACAGATAAGAGGCAGTGCTGTATCATGAATAGAGTCACAGATAAGAGGCAGTGCTGTATCATGAATACAGGTAAGAGGCAGTGCTGTATCATGAATACAGTCACAGGTAAGAGGCAGTGCTGTATCATGAATACAGGTAAGAGGCAGTGCTGTATCATGAATAGAGTCACAGGTAAGAGGCAGTGTTGTATCATGAATACAGTCACAGGTAAGAGGCAGTGCTGTATCATGAATACAGGTAAGAGGCAGTGCTGTATCATGAATAGAGTCACAGATAAGAGGCAGTGCTGTATCATGAATACAGTCACAGGTAAGAGGCAGTGTTGTATCATGAATAGAGTCACAGGTAAGAGGCAGTGCTGTATCATGAATACAGTCACAGATAAGAGGCAGTGCTGTATCATGAATACAGATAAGAGGCAGTGCTGTATCATGAATAGAGTCACAGATAAGAGGCAGTGCTGTATCATGAATAGAGTCACAGATAAGAGGCAGTGCTGTATCATGAATACAGGTAAGAGGCAGTGTTGTATCATGAATAGAGTCACAGATAAGAGGCAGTGCTGTATCATGAATAGAGTCACAGATAAGAGGCAGTGCTGTATCATGAATACAGTCACAGATAAGAGGCAGTGCTGTATCATGAATACAGGTAAGAGGCAGTGCTGTATCATGAATAGAGTCACAGGTAAGAGGCAGTGTTGTATCATGAATACAGTCACAGGTAAGAGGCAGTGCTGTATCATGAATACAGGTAAGAGGCAGTGCTGTATCATGAATAGAGTCACAGATAAGAGGCAGTGCTGTATCATGAATACAGTCACAGGTAAGAGGCAGTGTTGTATCATGAATAGAGTCACAGGTAAGAGGCAGTGCTGTATCATGAATACAGTCACAGATAAGAGGCAGTGCTGTATCATGAATACAGATAAGAGGCAGTGCTGTATCATGAATAGAGTCACAGATAAGAGGCAGTGCTGTATCATGAATAGAGTCACAGATAAGAGGCAGTGCTGTATCATGAATACAGGTAAGAGGCAGTGTTGTATCATGAATAGAGTCACAGATAAGAGGCAGTGCTGTATCATGAATAGAGTCACAGATAAGAGGCAGTGCTGTATCATGAATACAGTCACAGATAAGAGGCAGTGCTGTATCATGAATACAGGTAAGAGGCAGTGCTGTATCATGAATAGAGTCACAGATAAGAGGCAGTGCTGTATCATGAATAGAGTCACAGGTAAGAGGCAGTGCTGCATCATGAATACAGTCACAGGTAAGAGGCAGTGCTGTATCATGAATACAGTCACAGATAAGAGGCAGTGTTGTATCATGAATACAGTCACAGATAAGAGGCAGTGCTGTATCATCAATACAGGTAAGAGGCAGTGCTGTATCATGAATACAGGTAAGAGGCAGTGCTGTATCATGAATAGAGTCACAGATAAGAGGCAGTGCTGTATCATGAATAGAGTCACAGATAAGAGGCAGTGCTGTATCATGAATACAGTCACAGATAAGAGGCAGTGCTGTATCATGAATACAGGTAAGAGGCAGTGCTATATCATGAATACAGGTAAGAGGCAGTGCTGTATCATGAATACAGTCACAGATAAGAGGCAGTGCTGTATCATGAATACAGTCACAGATAAGAGGCAGTGCTGTATCATGAATACAGGTAAGAGGCAGTGCTGTATCATGAATACAGTCACAGATAAGAGGCAGTGCTGTATCATGAATACAGGTAAGAGGCAGTGCTGTATCATGAATACAGGTAAGAGGCAGTGCTGTATCATGAATAGAGTCACAGATAAGAGGCAGTGCTGCATCATGAATACAGTCACAGATAAGAGGCAGTGCTGTATCATCAATAGAGTCACAGATAAGAGGCAGTGCTGTATCATGAATAAGGTCACAGATAAGAGGCAGTGCTGTATCATGAATAAGGTCACAGATAAGAGGCAGTGCTGTATCATGAATAGAGTCACAGGTAAGAGGCAGTGCTGTATCATGAATACAGGTAAGAGGCAGTGCTGTATCATGAATACAGTCACAGGTAAGAGGCAGTGCTGTATCATGAATAGAGTCACAGGTAAGAGGCAGTGCTGTATCATGAATACAGGTAAGAGGCAGTGCTGTATCATGAATACAGGTAAGAGGCAGTGCTGTATCATGAATAGAGTCACAGGTAAGAGGCAGTGCTGTATCATGAATAGAGTCACAGGTAAGAGGCAGTGCTGTATCATGAATACAGTCACAG
Organism: Oncorhynchus keta; assembly: GCF_023373465.1. Taxonomy (NCBI): domain Eukaryota; kingdom Metazoa; phylum Chordata; class Actinopteri; order Salmoniformes; family Salmonidae; genus Oncorhynchus; species Oncorhynchus keta. Next base: position 53,077,637 of record NC_068438.1, on the reverse strand, counting down.
ATAAGAGGCAGTGCTGTATCATGAATACAGTCACAGATAAGAGGCAGTGCTGTATCATGAATACAGTCACAGGTAAGAGGCAGTGTTGTATCATGAATACAGTAACAGGTAAGAGGCAGTGCTGTATCATGAATACAGGTAAGAGGCAGTGCTGTATCATGAATACAGGTAAGAAGCAGTGCTGTATCATGAATAGAGTCACAGGTAAGAGGCAGTGCTGTATCATGAATACAGTCACAGGTAAGAGGCAGTGCTGTATCATGAATACAGTCACAGATAAGAGGCAGTGCTGTATCATGAATACAGGTAAGAGGCAGTGCTGTATCATGAATAGAGTCACAGATAAGAGTCAGTGCTGTATCATGAATAGAGTCACAGATAAGAGTCAGTGCTGTATCATGAATACAGGTAAGAGGCAGTGCTGTATCATGAATAGAGTCACAGATAAGAGTCAGTGCTGTATCATGAATAGAGTCACAGGTAAGAGGCAGTGCTGTATCATGAATACAGTCACAGGTAAGAGGCAGTGCTGTATCATGAATAGAGTCACAGATAAGAGGCAGTGCTGTATCATGAATAGAGTCACAGGTAATAGGCAGTGCTGTATCATGAATATAGTCACAGATAAAAGGCAGTGCTGTATCATGAATAGAGTCACAGATAAGAGGCAGTGCTGTATCATGAATAGAGTCACAGATAAGAGTCAGTGCTGTATCACAAATACAGTCACAGATAAGAGGCAGTGCTGTATCATGAATACAGTCACAGATAAGAGGCAGTGCTGTATCATGAATACAGGTAATAGGCAGTGCTGTATCATGAATACAGGTAAGAGGCAGTGCTGTATCATGAATACAGGTAAGAGGCAGTGCTGTATCATGAATAGAGTCACAGATAAGAGGCAGTGCTGTATCATGAATAGAGTCACAGATAAGAGGCAGTGCTGTATCATGAATACAGTTAAGAGGCTGTGCTGTATCATGAATAGAGTCACAGATAAGAGGCAGTGCTGTATCATGAATAGAGTCACAGATAAGAGGCAGTGCTGTATCATGAATACAGGTAAGAGGCAGTGCTGTATCATGAATACAGTCACAGGTAAGAGGCAGTGCTGTATCATGAATAGAGTCACAGGTAAGAGGCAGTGCTGTATCATGAATAGAGTCACAGGTAAGAGGCAGTGCTGTATCATGAATACAGGTAAGAGGCAGTGCTGTATCATGAATACAGGTAAGAGGCAGTGCTGTATCATGAATAGAGTCACAGGTAAGAGGCAGTGCTGTATCATGAATACAGTCACAGATAAGAGGCAGTGCTGTATCATGAATACAGTCACAGATAAGAGGCAGTGCTGTATCATGAATACAGTCACAGGTAAGAGGCAGTGCTGTATCATAAATACAGGTAAGAGGCAGTGCTGTATCATGAATACAGTCACAGATAAGAGGCAGTGTTGTATCATGAATACAGTCAGAGATAAGAGGCAGTGCTGTATCATGAATATAGTCACAGATAAGAGGCAGTGCTGTATCATGAATAGAGTCACAGATAAGAGTCAGTGCTGTATCACAAATACAGTCACAGGTAAGAGGCAGTGCTGTATCATGAATAGAGTCACAGATAAGAGGCAGTGCTGTATCATGAATAGAGTCACAGATAAGAGTCAGTGCTGTATCATGAATACAGTCACAGGTAAGAGGCAGTGCTGTATCATGAATACAGTCACAGATAAGAGGCAGTGCTGTATCACGAATACAGGTAAGAGGCAGTGCTGTATCATGAATAGAGTCACAGATAAGAGTCAGTGCTGTATCATGAATAGAGTCACAGATAAGAGTCAGTGCTGTATCATGAATACAGGTAAGAGGCAGTGCTGTATCATGAATAGAGTCACAGATAAGAGTCAGTGCTGTATCATGAATAGAGTCACAGATAAGAGGCAGTGTTGTATCATGAATACAGTCACAGATAAGAGGCAGTGCTGTATCATGAATATAGTCACAGATAAGAGGCAGTGCTGTATCATGAATAGAGTCACAGATAAGAGTCAGTGCTGTATCACAAATACAGTCACAGGTAAGAGGCAGTGCTGTATCATGAATAGAGTCACAGATAAGAGGCAGTGCTGTATCATGAATAGAGTCACAGATAAGAGTCAGTGCTGTATCATGAATACAGTCACAGGTAAGAGGCAGTGCTGTATCATGAATACAGTCACAGATAAGAGGCAGTGCTGTATCATGAATACAGGTAAGAGGCAGTGCTGTATCATGAATAGAGTCACAGATAAGAGTCAGTGCTGTATCATGAATAGAGTCACAGATAAGAGTCAGTGCTGTATCATGAATACAGGTAAGAGGCAGTGCTGTATCATGAATATAGTCACAGATAAAAGGCAGTGCTGTATCATGAATAGAGTCACAGATAAGAGGCAGTGCTGTATCATGAATACAGTCACAGATAAGAGGCAGTGCTGTATCATGAATACAGGTAATAGGCAGTGCTGTATCATGAATACAGGTAAGAGGCAGTGCTGTATCATGAATACAGGTAAGAGGCAGTGCTGTATCATGAATAGAGTCACAGATAAGAGGCAGTGCTGTATCATGAATAGAGTCACAGATAAGAGGCAGTGCTGTATCATGAATAGAGTCACAGATAAGAGGCAGTGCTGTATCACAAATACAGTCACAGATAAGAGGCAGTGCTGTATCATGAATACAGTCACAGATAAGAGGCAGTGCTGTATCATGAATACAGGTAATAGGCAGTGCTGTATCATGAATACAGGTAAGAGGCAGTGCTGTATCATGAATACAGGTAAGAGGCAGTGCTGTATCATGAATAGAGTCACAGATAAGAGGCAGTGCTGTATCATGAATAGAGTCACAGATAAGAGGCAGTGCTGTATCATGAATAAGGTCACAGATAAGAGGCAGTGCTGTATCATGAATACAGGTAAGAGGCAGTGCTGTATCATGAATAGAGTCACAGATAAGAGTCAGTGCTGTATCATGAATAGAGTCACAGATAAGAGTCAGTGCTGTATCATGAATACAGGTAAGAGGCAGTGCTGTATCATGAATATAGTCACAGATAAAAGGCAGTGCTGTATCATGAATAGAGTCACAGATAAGAGGCAGTGCTGTATCATGAATAGAGTCACAGATAAGAGTCAGTGCTGTATCACAAATACAGTCACAGATAAGAGGCAGTGCTGTATCATGAATACAGTCACAGATAAGAGGCAGTGCTGTATCATGAATACAGGTAATAGGCAGTGCTGTATCATGAATACAGGTAAGAGGCAGTGCTGTATCATGAATACAGGTAAGAGGCAGTGCTGTATCATGAATAGAGTCACAGATAAGAGGCAGTGCTGTATCATGAATAGAGTCACAGATAAGAGGCAGTGCTGTATCATGAATAAGGTCACAGATAAGAGGCAGTGCTGTATCATGAATACAGGTAAGAGGCAGTGCTGTATCATGAATAGAGTCACAGATAAGAGGCAGTGCTGTATCATGAATACAGGTAAGAGGCTGTGCTGTATCATGAATAGAGTCACAGATAAGAGGCAGTGCTGTATCATGAATAGAGTCACAGATAAGAGGCAGTGCTGTATCATGAATACAGGTAAGAGGCAGTGCTGTATCATGAATACAGTCACAGGTAAGAGGCAGTGCTGTATCATGAATAGAGTCACAGGTAAGAGGCAGTGCTGTATCATGAATAGAGTCACAGGTAAGAGGCAGTGCTGTATCATGAATACAGGTAAGAGGCAGTGCTGTATCATGAATACAGGTAAGAGGCAGTGCTGTATCATGAATAGAGTCACAGGTAAGAGGCAGTGCTGTATCATGAATACAGTCACAGATAAGAGGCAGTGCTGTATCATGAATACAGTCACAGATAAGAGGCAGTGCTGTATCATGAATACAGTCACAGGTAAGAGGCAGTGCTGTATCATGAATACAGGTCAGAGGCAGTGCTGTATCATGAATACAGTCACAGATAAGAGGCAGTGCTGTATCATGAATATAGTCACAGATAAGAGGCAGTGCTGTATCATGAATAGAGTCACAGATAAGAGTCAGTGCTGTATCACGAATACAGTCACAGGTAAGAGGCAGTGCTGTATCATGAATACAGGTAAGAGGCAGTGTTGTATCATGAATAGAGTCACAGGTAAGAGGCAGTGCTGTATCATGAATAGAGTCACAGATAAGAGGCAGTGCTGTATCATGAATAGAGTCACAGGTAAGAGGCAGTGCTGTATCATGAATACAGTCACAGGTAAGAGGCAGTGCTGTATCATGAATACAGTCACAGATAAGAGGCAGTGCTGTATCATGAATAGAGTCACAGATAAGAGGCAGTGCTGTATCATGAATACAGTCACAGGTAAGAGGCAGTGCTGTATCATGAATACAGTCACAGATAAGAGGCAGTGCTGTATCATGAATACAGGTAAGAGGCAGTGCTGTATCATGAATACAGTCACAGATAAGAGGCAGTGCTGTATCATGAATACAGTCACAGATAAGAGGCAGTGCTGTATCATGAATACAGGTAAGAGGCAGTGCTGTATCATGAATACAGGTAAGAGGCAGTGCTGTATCATGAATACAGGTAAGAGGCAGTGCTGTATCATGAATACAGTCACAGATAAGAGGCAGTGCTGTATCATGAATACAGGTAAGAGGCAGTGCTGTATCATGAATACAGGTAAGAGGCAGTGCTGTATCATGAATAGAGTCACAGATAAGAGGCAGTGCTGTATCATGAATACAGTCACAGATAAGAGGCAGTGCTGTATCATGAATAGAGTCACAGATAAGAGGCAGTGCTGTATCATGAATAAGGTCACAGATAAGAGGCAGTGCTGTATCATGAATAAGGTCACAGATAAGAGGCAGTGCTGTATCATGAATAGAGTCACAGGTAAGAGGCAGTGCTGTATCATGAATACAGTCACAGATAAGAGGCAGTGCTGTATCATGAATACAGTCACAGATAAGAGGCAGTGCTGTATCATGAATACAGTCACAGGTAAGAGGCAGTGCTGTATCATGAATACAGGTCAGAGGCAGTGCTGTATCATGAATACAGTCACAGATAAGAGGCAGTGCTGTATCATGAATATAGTCACAGATAAGAGGCAGTGCTGTATCATGAATAGAGTCACAGATAAGAGTCAGTGCTGTATCACGAATACAGTCACAGGTAAGAGGCAGTGCTGTATCATGAATACAGGTAAGAGGCAGTGTTGTATCATGAATAGAGTCACAGGTAAGAGGCAGTGCTGTATCATGAATAGAGTCACAGATAAGAGGCAGTGCTGTATCATGAATAGAGTCACAGGTAAGAGGCAGTGCTGTATCATGAATACAGTCACAGGTAAGAGGCAGTGCTGTATCATGAATACAGTCACAGATAAGAGGCAGTGCTGTATCATGAATAGAGTCACAGATAAGAGGCAGTGCTGTATCATGAATACAGTCACAGGTAAGAGGCAGTGCTGTATCATGAATACAGTCACAGATAAGAGGCAGTGCTGTATCATGAATACAGGTAAGAGGCAGTGCTGTATCATGAATACAGGTAAGAGGCAGTGCTGTATCATGAATAGAGTCACAGATAAGAGGCAGTGCTGTATCATGAATACAGGTAAGAGGCAGTGCTGTATCATGAATACAGGTAAGAGGCAGTGCTGTATCATGAATAGAGTCACAGATAAGAGGCAGTGCTGTATCATGAATACAGTCACAGATAAGAGGCAGTGCTGTATCATGAATAGAGTCACAGATAAGAGGCAGTGCTGTATCATGAATACAGGTAAGAGGCAGTGCTGTATCATGAATACAGTCACAGATAAGAGGCAGTGCTGTATCATGAATACAGTCACAGATAAGAGGCAGTGCTGTATCATGAATACAGGTAAGAGGCAGTGCTGTATCATGAATACAGGTAAGAGGCAGTGCTGTATCATGAATACAGGTAAGAGGCAGTGCTGTATCATGAATACAGTCACAGATAAGAGGCAGTGCTGTATCATGAATACAGGTAAGAGGCAGTGCTGTATCATGAATACAGGTAAGAGGCAGTGCTGTATCATGAATAGAGTCACAGATAAGAGGCAGTGCTGTATCATGAATACAGTCACAGATAAGAGGCAGTGCTGTATCATGAATAGAGTCACAGATAAGAGGCAGTGCTGTATCATGAATAAGGTCACAGATAAGAGGCAGTGCTGTATCATGAATAAGGTCACAGATAAGAGGCAGTGCTGTATCATGAATAGAGTCACAGGTAAGAGGCAGTGCTGTATCATGAATACAGGTAAGAGGCAGTGCTGTATCATGAATACAGTCACAGGTAAGAGGCAGTGCTGTATCATGAATAGAGTCACAGGTAAGAGGCAGTGCTGTATCATGAATACAGGTAAGAGGCAGTGCTGTATCATGAATACAGGTAAGAGGCAGTGCTGTATCATGAATAGAGTCACAGGTAAGAGGCAGTGCTGTATCATGAATAGAGTCACAGGTAAGAGGCAGTGCTGTATCATGAATACAGTCACAGATAAGAGGCAGTGCTGTATCATGAATACAGTCACAGATAAGAGGCAGTGCTGTATCATGAATACAGTCACAGGTAAGAGGCAGTGCTGTATCATGAATACAGTCACAGATAAGAGGCAGTGTTGTATCATGAATACAGTCACAGATAAGAGGCAGTGCTGTATCATGAATAGAGTCACAGATAAGAGGCAGTGCTGTATCATGAATAGAGTCACAGATAAGAGGCAGTGCTGTATCATGAATAGAGTCACAGATAAGAGTCAGTGCTGTATCACAAATACAGTCACAGATAAGAGGCAGTGCTGTATCATGAATACAGTCACAGATAAGAGGCAGTGCTGTATCATGAATACAGTCACAGGTAAGAGGCAGTGCTGTATCATGAATACAGTCACAGATAAGAGGCAGTGTTGTATCATGAATACAGTCACAGATAAGAGGCAGTGCTGTATCATGAATAGAGTCACAGATAAGAAAGAGGCAGTGCTGTATCATGAATATAGTCACAGATAAGAGGCAGTGCTGTATCATGAATAGAGTCACAGATAAGAGGCAGTGCTGTATCATGAATAGAGTCACAGATAAGAGTCAGTGCTGTATCACAAATACAGTCACAGATAAGAGGCAGTGCTGTATCATGAATACAGTCACAGATAAGAGGCAGTGCTGTATCATGAATACAGGTAATAGGCAGTGCTGTATCATGAATACAGGTGAGAGGCAGTGCTGTATCATGAATACAGGTAAGAGGCAGTGCTGTATCATGAATAGAGTCACAGATAAGAGGCAGTGCTGTATCATGAATAGAGTCACAGATAAGAGGCAGTGCTGTATCATGAATAAGGTCACAGATAAGAGGCAGTGCTGTATCATGAATACAGGTAAGAGGCAGTGCTGTATCATGAATAGAGTCACAGATAAGAGGCAGTGCTGTATCATGAATACAGGTAAGAGGCAGTGCTGTATCGTGAATAGAGTCACAGATAAGAGGCAGTGCTGTATCATGAATAGAGTCACAGATAAGAGGCAGTGCTGCATCATGAATAAGGTCACAGATAAGAGGCAGTGCTGTATCATGAATAGAGTCACAGGTAAGAGGCAGTGCTGTATCATGAATACAGGTAAGAGGCAGTGCTGTATCATGAATACAGTCACAGGTAAGAGGCAGTGCTGTATCATGAATACAGTCACAGATAAGAGGCAGTGCTGTATCATGAATAAGGTCACAGATAAGAGGCAGTGCTGTATCATGAATACAGGTAAGAGGCAGTGCTGTATCATGAATAGAGTCACAGATAATAGGCAGTGTTGTATCATGAATACAGGTAAGAGGCAGTGCTGTATCATGAATACAGGTAAGAGGCAGTGCTGTATCATGAATAGAGTCACAGGTAAGAGGCAGTGCTGTATCATGAATACAGTCACAGATAAGAGGCAGTGCTGTATCATGAATAAGGTCACAGATAAGAGGCAGTGCTGTATCATGAATACAGGTAAGAGGCAGTGCTGTATCATGAATAGAGTCACAGATAAGAGGCAGTGTTGTATCATGAATACAGGTAAGAGGCAGTGCTGTATCATGAATACAGGTGAGAGGCAGTGCTGTATCATGAATACAGGTAAGAGGCAGTGCTGTATCATGAATAGAGTCACAGATAAGAGGCAGTGTTGTATCATGAATAGAGTCACAGATAAGAGGCAGTGCTGTATCATGAATACAGATAAGAGGCAGTGCTGTATCATGAATACAGGTAAGAGGCAGTGCTGTATCATGAATAGAGTCACAGATAAGAGGCAGTGCTGTATCATGAATACAGGTAAGAGGCAGTGCTGTATCATGAATAGAGTCACAGATAAGAGGCAGTGCTGTATCATGAATAGAGTCACAGATAAGAGGCAGTGCTGCATCATGAATAAGGTCACAGATAAGAGGCAGTGCTGTATCATGAATAGAGTCACAGGTAAGAGGCAGTGCTGTATCATGAATACAGGTAAGAGGCAGTGCTGTATCATGAATACAGTCACAGGTAAGAGGCAGTGCTGTATCATGAATAGAGTCACAGGTAAGAGGCAGTGCTGTATCATGAATACAGGTAAGAGGCAGTGCTGTATCATGAATACAGGTAAGAGGCAGTGCTGTATCATGAATAGAGTCACAGGTAAGAGGCAGTGCTGTATCATGAATACAGTCACAGATAAGAGGCAGTGCTGTATCATGAATACAGTCACAGATAAGAGGCAGTGCTGTATCATGAATACAGTCACAGGTAAGAGGCAGTGCTGCATCATGAATAAGGTCACAGATAAGAGGCAGTGCTGCATCATGAATAAGGTCACAGGTAAGAGGCAGTGCTGTATCATGAATATAGTCACAGATAAGAGGCAGTGCTGTATCATGAATAGAGTCACAGATAAGAGTCAGTGCTGTATCACAAATACAGTCACAGGTAAGAGGCAGTGCTGTATCATGAATAGAGTCACAGATAAGAGGCAGTGCTGTATCATGAATAGAGTCACAGATAAGAGTCAGTGCTGTATCACGAATACAGTCACAGGTAAGAGGCAGTGCTGTATCATGAATACAGGTAAGAGGCAGTGTTGTATCATGAATAGAGTCACAGGTAAGAGGCAGTGCTGTATCATGAATACAGGTAAGAGGCAGTGCTGTATCATGAATACAGGTAAGAGGCAGTGCTGTATCATGAATACAGGTAAGAGGCAGTGCTGTATCATGAATACAGGTAAGAGGCAGTGCTGTATCATGAATACAGTCACAGGTAAGAGGCAGTGCTGTATCATGAATACAGTCACAGGTAAGAGGCAGTGCTGTATCATGAATACAGGTAAGAGGCAGTGCTGTATCATGAATACAGGTAAGAGGCAGTGCTGTATCATGAATAGAGTCACAGATAAGAGGCAGTGCTGTATCATGAATACAGTCACAGATAAGAGGCAGTGCTGTATCATGAATACAGGTAAGAGGCAGTGCTGTATCATGAATACAGTCACAGATAAGAGGCAGTGCTGTATCATGAATACAGGTAAGAGGCAGTGCTGTATCATGAATACAGGTAAGAGGCAGTGCTGTATCATGAATAGAGTCACAGATAAGAGGCAGTGCTGTATCATGAATACAGTCACAGATAAGAGGCAGTGCTGTATCATGAATACAGGTAAGAGGCAGTGCTGTATCATGAATACAGGTAAGAGGCAGTGCTGTATCATGAATACAGGTAAGAGGCAGTGCTGTATCATGAATAGAGTCACAGATAAGAGGCAGTGCTGTATCATGAATACAGTCACAGATAAGAGGCAGTGCTGTATCATGAATACAGGTAAGAGGCAGTGCTGTATCATGAATACAGTCACAGGTAAGAGGCAGTGCTGTATCATGAATACAGGTAAGAGGCAGTGCTGTATCATGAATACAGTCACAGGTAAGAGGCAGTGCTGTATCATGAATAGAGTCACAGGTAAGAGGCAGTGCTGTATCATGAATACAGTCACAGGTAAGAGGCAGTGCTGTATCATGAATACAGGTAAGAGGCAGTGCTGTATCATGAATACAGTCACAGGTAAGAGGCAGTGCTGTATCATGAATACAGTCACAGGTAAGAGGCAGTGCTGTATCATGAATACAGGTAAGAGGCAGTGCTGTATCATGAATACAGGTAAGAGGCAGTGCTGTATCATGAATACAGTCACAGATAAGAGGCAGTGCTGTATCATGAATACAGTCACAGGTAAATGGCGTTCTTCGGCCCGACGTGATAGCCTTAAATGTTTGGCCCGACGTGTGCTTAAAACTCTTGCCAACATATTAAAATAACAATAAATTACATATTTTAATTTAAAATGTTATTTTGATAAGTAAATTCATACCCAATGTCATTCTTCCACCAGAAGACATAGTCTAGATAAACCTCTGGATGTTAGTTATTTTGGTCATGTTGATACAGACGTTCATTATTTCTGCGAAGTTGCTATGCAAAAGGCCTGGTCGTCGGTTCTAAACAAAATGGTCGCTAATTCAGGCTGCATAACGTTCTTGTCACCTGCTAGCTAGCTCAGCTAACTCAGCTAACTCAGCTAACTCAGCTAGCTCAGCTAACTCAGCTAACTCAGCTAGCTCAGCTAACTCAGCTAACTCAGCTAACTCAGCTAGCTCAGCTAACTCAGCTAACTCAGTTAACTCAGCTAACTCAGCTAACTCAGCTAGCTCAGCTAACTCAGCTAACTCAGTAACGTCAAACATTGAACCTGGAATGACAGGACACTCGCTGCATTTTCCTTTGAGCCTTTTTTTCCATTTACTTGGATATGTCCATGATACTGACGATGTGTGATTTCGACTGGCTCAGGAAAAAAGTTGTTGTGTCTGGGAAACATTCATTCATTCTATGTACAGATATCGAAATTAAAAAGTTAACCATTGTTTCCGAGGTCAGACAGCGAGGCTTATTTTAACCCCCGCTGTACCAAACTAAATGTTAATTTAACCCCCGCTGTACCAAACTAAATGCTAGGTTTATATTAACCCCCGCTGTACCAAACTAAATGCTTATATTAACACCCGCTGTACCAAACTAAATGCTAGGTTTATATTAACCCCGCTGTACCAAACTAAATGCTTATATTAACACCCGCTGTACCAAACTAAATGCTAGGTTTATATTAACCCCGCTGTACCAAACTAAATGCTAGGTTTATATTAACCCCGCTGTACCAAACTAAATGCTAGGTTTATATTAACCCCGCTGTACCAAACTAAATGCTAGGTTTATATTAACCCCGCTGTACCAAACTAAATGCTAGGTTTATATTAACCCCGCTGTACCAAACTAAATGCTAGGTTTATATTAACCCCGCTGTACCAAACTAAATGCTAGGTTTATATTAACCCCGCTGTACCAAACTAAATGCTAGGTTTATATTAACCCCCGCTGTACCAAACTAAATGCTAGGTTTATATTAACCCCGCTGTACCAAACTAAATGCTAGGTTTATATTAACCCCCACTGTACCAAACTAAATGCTAGGTTTATATTAACCCCGCTGTACCAAACTAAATGCTAGGTTTATATTAACCCCCGCTGTACCAAACTAAATGCTAGGTTTATATTAACCCCGCTGTACCAAACTAAATGCTAGGTTTATATTAAACCCCGCTGTACCAAACTAAATGCTAGGTTTATATTAACCCCCGCTGTACCAAACTAAATGCTAGGTTTATATTAACCCCGCTGTACCAAACTAAATGCTAGGTTTATATTAACCCCGCTGTACCAAACTAAATGCATATATAAAGCCCCGCTGTACCAAACTAAATGTTCATTTAACCCCCGCTGTACCAAACTAAATGCTAGGTTTATATTAACCCCGCTGTACCAAACTAAATGCATATATAAAGCCCCGCTGTACCAAACTAAATGTTCATTTAACCCCCGCTGTACCAAACTAAATGCTAGGTTTATATTAACCCCGCTGTAGCAAACTAAATGTTCATTTAACCCCCGCTGTACCAAACTAAATGCTAGGTTTATATTAACCCCGCTGTACCAAACTAAATGCATATATAAAGCCCCGCTGTACCAAACTAAATGTTCATTTAACCCCAGCTGTACCAAACTAAATGCTAGGTTTATATTAACCCCGCTGTAGCAAACTAAATGTTCATTTAATCCCCGCTGTACCAAACTAAATACTAGGTTTATAATAACCCTGCTGTACCAAACTAAATGCATATATAAAGCCCCGCTGTACCAAACTAAATGTTAATTTAACCCCCGCTGTACCAAACTAAATGCTAGGTTTATATTAACCCCGCTGTAGCAAACTAAATGTTCATTTAACCCCCGCTGTACCAAACTAAATGCTAGGTTTATATTAACCCCCGCTGTACCAAACTAAATGCTAGGTTTATATTAACCCCGCTGTACCAAACTAAATGTTCATTTAACCCCCGCTGTACCAAACTAAATGTTCATTTAACCCCCGCTGTACCAAACTAAATGTTCATTTAACCCCCGCTGTACCAAACTAAATGCTTATATTAAGCCCCGCTGTACCAAACTAAATGTTCATTTAACCCCCGCTGTACCAAACAAAATGTTCATTTAACCCCCGCTGTACCAAACTAAATGCTTATATTAAGCCCCGCTGTACCAAACTAAATGTTCATTTAACCCCCGCTGTACCAAACTAAATGCTAGGTTTATATTAACCCCGCTGTAGCAAACTAAATGTTCATTTAACCCCCGCTGTACCAAACTAAATGCGAGGTTTATATTAACCCCCGCTGTACCAAACTAAATGCTAGGTTTATATTAACCCCGCTGTAACAAACTAAATGTTCATTTAACCCCCGCTGTACCAAACTAAATGTTCATTTAACCCCCGCTGTACCAAACTAAATGTTCATTTAACCCCCGCTGTACCAAACTAAATGTTCATTTAACCCCCGCTGTACCAAACTAAATGTTCATTTAACCCCCGCTGTACCAAACTAAATGTTCATTTAACCCCCGCTGTACCAAACTAGATGCTTATATTAACCCCCGCTGTACCAAACTAGATGCTCGGTTTATATTAACCCCCGCTGTACCAAACTAGATGCTTATATTAACCCCCGCTGTACCAAACTAGATGCTCGGTTTATATTAACCCCCGCTGTACCAAACTAAATGCTTATATTAACCCCCGCTGTACCAAACTAAATGCTAGGTTTATATTAACCCCCGCTGTACCAAACTAAATGCTTATATTAACCCCCGCTGTACCAAACTAGATGCTAGGTTTATATTAACCCCCGCTGTACCAAACTAAATGCTTATTTTAACCCCCGCTGTACCAAACTAAATGCTAGGTTTATATTAACCCCCGCTGTACCAAACTAAATGCCTGACTCATATTAACCCCCACTGTACCAAACTAAATGCTAGGTTTATATTAACCCCCGCTGTACCAAACTAAATGCTTATATTAACCCCCGCTGTACCAAACTAGATGCTAGGCTTATATTAACCCCCGCTGTACCAAACTAAATGCTAGGTTTATATTAACCCCCGCTGTACCAAACTAGATGCTAGGTTTATATTAACCCCCGCTGTACCAAACTAAATGCTAGGTTTATATTAACCCCCGCTGTACCAAACTAAATGCCTGACTCATATTAACCCCCACTGTACCAAACTAAATGCTAGGTTTATATTAACCCCCGCTGTACCAAACTAAATGCTTATATTAACCCCCGCTGTACCAAACTAGATGCTAGGCTTATATTAACCCCCGCTGTACCAAACTAAATGCTAGGTTTATATTAACCCCCGCTGTACCAAACTAGATGCTAGGTTTATATTAACCCCCGCTGTACCAAACTAAATGCTAGGTTTATATTAACCCCCGCTGTACCAAACTAAATGCCTGACTCATATTAACCCCCACTGTACCAAACTAAATGCTAGGTTTATATTAACCCCCGCTGTACCAAACTAAATGCTTATATTAACCCCCGCTGTACCAAACTAGATGCTAGGCTTATATTAACCCCCGCTGTACCAAACTAAATGCTAGGTTTATATTAACCCCCGCTGTACCAAACTAGATGCTAGGTTTATATTAACCCCCGCTGTACCAAACTAAATGCTTATATTAACCCCTGCTGTACCATACTAGATGTACCAAACTAAATGCTTGACTGGAAGCCAGGGGAAATAACGTGTGAGTTGAGATAAACACCCGAGAGGATTCAGACAGCAACATACTGTAGATGTGGTAAAACAAACTCAACCAAAACAATGGAATTGCCATGGAAACGCATGGGGGGGGATACTGTGGGGGAATGACACCGATTTCCCCACCCGACCCAAATTAGCATTTAGAATATTGTGTATATGTGTATATTACACATTATTTTGAGGTAAAAATCAGAGTATAATGCTTGTATGGATGTCAACTCAAACACATGTATGTTATCGTCACCCCAATCAAAGGCATTACAGTTAAAAAACGACTGACGACCACCACTGGTTTCTGTATGCTGGCTATACTAACCAGCTTACACGAATGGGAGTTAGCATTTAGCAGCCACTTCCTCTGTATATAGTGTCGCCATTGTTATTTTACTGCTGCTCTTTAATTACTTGTTACTTTTATTTCGTATTCTTATCCGTGTTTTTTTTTAAACAGCTTCGTTGGTTAGAGGCTTGTAAGTAAGCAGTTCACTGTGAGGTCTACTACACCTGATGTATTCAGCAGTTCACTGTGAGGTCTACTACACCTGATGTATTCAGCATTTCACTGTGAGGTCTACTACACCTGTTGTATTCAGCATTTCACTGTAAGGTCTACTACACCTGTAGTATTCAGCATTTCACTGTCAGGTCTACTACACCTGTTGTATTCAGCATTTCACTGTCAGGTCTACTACACCTGATGTATTCAGCATTTCACTGTCTACTACACCTGTTGTATTCAGCAGTTCACTGTGAGGTCTACTACACCTGTTGTATTCAGCAGTTCACTGTACTACTACACCTGTTGTATTCAGCATTTCACTGTGAGGTCTACTACACCTGTTGTATTCAGCATTTCACTGTAAGGTCTACTACACCTGTTGTATTCAGCATTTCACTGTAAGGTCTACTACACCTGATGTATTCAGCAGTTCACTGTCAGGTCGATATACCTGTTGTATTCAGCATTTCACTGTAAGGTCTACTACACCTGTTGTATTCAGCAGTTCACTGTCAGGTCTACTACACCTGTTGTATTCAGCAGTTCACTGTCAGGTCTACTACACCTGTTGTATTCAGCATTTCACTGTCAGGTCTACTACACCTGTTGTATTCAGCATTTCACTGTCAGGTCTACTACACCTGATGTATTCAGCATTTCACTGTCAGGTCTACTACACCTGTTGTATTCAGCATTTCACTGTAAGGTCTACTACACCTGTTGTATTCAGCATTTCACTGTAAGGTCTACTACACCTGTTGTATTCAGCATTTCACTGTAAGGTCTACTACACCTGTTGTAGTCAGCATTTCACTGTCAGGTCTACTACACCTGTTGTATTCAGCATTTCACTGTCAGGTCTACTACACCTGTTGTATTCAGCATTTCACTGGCAGGTCTACTACACCTGTTGTATTCAGCAGTTCACTGTAAGGCCTACTACACCTGTTGTATTGAGCAGTTCACTGTCAGGTCTACTACACCTGTTGTATTAAGCATTTCACTGTAAGGTCTACTACACCTGTTGTATTCAGCATTTCACAGTGAGGTCTACTACACCTTTTGTATTCAGCATTTCACTGTAAGGTCTACTACACCTGTTGTATTCAGCATTTCACTGTGAGGTCTACTACACCTGTTGTATTCAGCATTTCACAGTGAGGTCTACTACACCTGTTCTATTCAGCATTTCACTGTAAGGTCTACTACACCTGTTGTATTCAGCATTTCACTGTGAGGTCTACTACACCTGTTGTATTCAGCATTTCACAGTGAGGTCTACTACACCTGTTGTATTCAGCATTTCACTGTAAGGTCTACTACACCTGTTGTATTCAGCATTTCACTTTGAGGTCTACTACACCTGTTGTATTAAGCATTTCACTGTAAGGTCTACTACACCTGTTGTATTCAGCATTTCACTGTGAGGTCTACTACACCTGTTCTATTCAGCATTTCACTGTAAGGTCTACTACACCTGTTGTATTCAGCATTTCACAGTGAGGTCTACTACACCTGTTCTATTCAGCATTTCACTGTAAGGTCTACTACACCTGTTATATTCAGCATTTCACTGTGAGGTCTACTACACCTGTTGTATTCAGCATTTCACAGTGAGGTCTACTACACCTGTTGTATTCAGCATTTCACTGTAAGGTCTACTACACCTGTTGTATTCAGCATTTCACTTTGAGGTCTACTACACCTGTTGTATTAAGCATTTCACTGTAAGGTCTACTACACCTGTTGTATTCAGCATTTCACTGTGAGGTCTACTACACCTGTTGTATTAAGCATTTCACTGTAAGGTCTACTACACCTGTTGTATTCAGCATTTCACTGTCAGGTCTACTACACCTGTTGTATTCAGCATTTCACTGTCAGGTCTACTACACCTGATGTATTCAGCATTTCACTGTCAGGTCTACTACACCTGTTGTATTCAGCATTTCACTGTAAGGTCTACTACACCTGTTGTATTCAGCATTTCACTGTGAGGTCTACTACACCTGTTGTATTCAGCATTTCACAGTGAGGTCTACTACACCTGTTCTATTCAGCATTTCACTGTAAGGTCTACTACACCTGTTGTATTCAGCATTTCACTGTGAGGTCTACTACACCTGTTGTATTCAGCATTTCACAGTGAGGTCTACTACACCTGTTGTATTCAGCATTTCACTGTAAGGTCTACTACACCTGTTGTATTCAGCATTTCACTTTGAGGTCTACTACACCTGTTGTATTAAGCATTTCACTGTAAGGTCTACTACACCTGTTGTATTCAGCATTTCACTGTGAGGTCTACTACACCTGTTCTATTCAGCATTTCACTGTAAGGTCTACTACACCTGTTGTATTCAGCATTTCACAGTGAGGTCTACTACACCTGTTCTATTCAGCATTTCACTGTAAGGTCTACTACACCTGTTGTATTCAGCATTTCACTGTGAGGTCTACTACACCTGTTGTATTCAGCATTTCACAGTGAGGTCTACTACACCTGTTGTATTCAGCATTTCACTGTAAGGTCTACTACACCTGTTGTATTCAGCATTTCACTTTGAGGTCTACTACACCTGTTGTATTAAGCATTTCACTGTAAGGTCTACTACACCTGTTGTATTCAGCATTTCACTGTGAGGTCTACTACACCTGTTGTATTAAGCATTTCACTGTAAGGTCTACTACACCTGTTGTATTCAGCATTTCACAGTGAGGTCTACTACACCTGTTCTGTTCAGCATTTCACTGTAAGGTCTACTACACCTGTTGTATTCAGCATTTCACTGTAAGGTCTACTACACCTGTTGTATTCAGCATTTCACTGAGAGGTCTACTACACCTGTTGTATTCAGCCTTTCACTGTGAGGTCTACTACACCTGATGTATTCAGCATTTCACTGTGAGGTCTACTACACCTGTTCTATTCAGCATTTCACTGTAAGGTCTACTACACCTGTTGTATTCAGCATTTCACTGTAAGGTCTACTACACCTGTTGTATTCAGCATTTCACTGAGAGGTCTACTACACCTGTTGTATTCAGCATTTCACTGTAAGGTCTACTACACCTGTTGTATTCGGTGCATGTGACTAATAAAATTTGCTTTGATTTGGAGCTGTTATGCAGCAAAAACGGCATAGTGTGCCTGTAACGGCCAGAACAGCACGGCTTGGAACGCTGCTTGTCCAATCAGCATCCTGGATCCAGAGAACAACAGGGTATTATTTAAGATGACTGAACCTCTGGCTAGCAGTGTATTATTTAAGATGGCTGAACCTCTATTGGGTAACAGTGTATTAATTAAGATGGCTGAACCTCTATTGGGTAACAGTGTATTAATTAAGATGGCTGAACCTCTATTGGGTAACAGTGTATTAATTAAGATGGCTGAACATCTATTGGGTAACAGTGTATTAATTAAGATGGCTGAACATCTATTGGGTAACAGTGTATTAATTAAGATGGCTGAACCTCTATTGGGTAACAGTGTATTAATTAACATGGCTGAACCTCTGGGTAACAGTGTATTAATTAAGATGGCTGAACATCTATTGGGTAACAGTGTATTAATTAAGATGGCTGAATCTCTATTGGGTAACAGTGTATTAATTAACATGGCTGAACCTCTGGGTAACAGTGTATTAATTAAGATGGCTGAACCTCTATTGGGTAACAGTGTATTAATTAACATGGCTGAACCTCTGGGTAACAGTGTATTAATTAAGATGGCTGAACCTCTATTGGGTAACAGTGTATTAATTAAGATGGCTGAACCTCTATTGGGTAACAGTGTATTAATTAAGATGGCTGAATCTCTATTGGGTAACAGGGTATTAATTAAGATGGCTGAACATCTATTGGGTAACAGTGTATTAATTAAGATGGCTGAACATCTATTGGGTAACAGTGTATTAATTAAGATGGCTGAACCTCTATTGGGTAACAGTGTATTAATTAAGATGGCTGAACCTCTATTGGGTAACAGTGTATTAATTAAGATGGCTGAACATCTATTGGGTAACAGTGTATTAATTAAGATGGCTGAACCTCTATTGGGTAACAGTGTATTAATTAACATGGCTGAACCTCTATTGGGTAACAGTGTATTAATTAAGATGGCTGAATCTCTATTGGGTAACAGTGTATTAATTAAGATGGCTGAACCTCTATTGGGTAACAGTGTATTAATTAAGATGGCTGAACCTCTGGGTAACAGTGTATTAAATAAGATGGCTGAACCTCTATTGGGTAACAGTGTATTAATTAAGATGGCTGAACCTCTGGGTAACAGTGTATTAATTAAGATGGCTGAACCTCTATTGGGTAACAGTGTATTAATTAAGATGGCTGAACCTCTATTGGGTAACAGTGTATTAATTAAGATGGCTGAACCTCTGGGTAACAGTGTATTAATTAAGATGGCTGAACCTCTGGGTAACAGTGTATTAATTAAGATGGCTGAACCTCTATCGGGTAACAGTGTATTAATTAAGATGGCTGAACCTCTATTGGGTAACAGTGTATTAATTAAGCATTAAGACATGAGAACCTGTTGATTACCGTGAATAACACATGGCGAGGGCTGTACTAAGGCATGGTCCAAGTTAGATTGACAAGTCCGGGGAGCAATGTCAGTCGCAATCTCCAGTTACATGGTCACAGCTAAATCTCCTGTCCCTCGCTCAGTAAAATCAGCAGGTGTTAGTTTACCTGAAGATGATGTTGCTGTGAGACGCGATGTCCAATCCTCCGTAAACGGTCGCTGCCCAGTCAGCCCGAGGACGCACCCCGAACAGGGAGTTGCACTCATCTGAGAAGGCCTGGAAGTTCCAGTCCTGGGGCTCAAACATGTCCTGCACCCCATCAGTGCAGAGTGGCATCACCATCTCTGTACACGCCTGGGGGAGGAAGAGGGGGCAAGGAGCTGTTAAGGACAGAAACCAAGGTGACCTACTGCTCTTCAGACATCTAAACATTTACTGCATAGGCTAACAGGGTCCATCTAGAGGACCAGGCTAACAGGGTCCATCTAGAGGACCAGGCTAACAGGGTCCATATAGAGGACCAGACTAGAGGACCAGACTAGAGGACCAGGCTAACAGGGTCCATATAGAGGACCAGGCTAACAGGGTCCATCTAGAGGACCAGGCTAACAGGGTCCATCTAGAGGACCAGACTAGAGGACCAGACTAGAGGACCAGGCTAACAGGGTCCATATAGAGGACAAGGCTAACAGGGTCCATCTAGAGGACCAGGCTAACAGGGTCCATCTAGAGGACCAGGCTAACAGGGTTCATCTAGAGGACCAGGCTAACAGGGTCCATCTAGAGGACCAGGCTAACAGGGTCCATCTAGAGGACCAGGCTAACAGGGTCCATCTAGAGGACCAGGCTAACAGGGTCCATCTAGAGGACCAGGCTAACAGGGTTCATCTAGAGGACCAGGCTAACAGGGTCCATATAGAGGACCAGGCTAACAGGGTCCATATAGAGGACCAGGCTAACAGGGTTCATCTAGAGGACCAGGCTAACAGGGTCCATATAGAGGACCAGGCTAACAGGGTCCATATAGAGGACCAGGCTAACAGGGTCCATATAGAGGACCAGGCTAACAGGGTCCATCTAGAGGACCAGGCTAACAGGGTCCATCTAGAGGACCAGGCTAACAGGGTCCATATAAAGGACCAGGCTAACAGGGTCCATCTAGAGGACCAGGCTAACAGGGTCCATCTAGAGGACCAGGCTAACAGGGTCCATATAAAGGACCAGGCTAGAGGAGCAGACTAGAGGGACCATATAGAGGACCAGACTAGAGGACCAGACTAACATTCTCCATATAGAGGACCAGATTACAGGATCCATATAGAGGACCAGACTACAGGGTCCATATAGAGGACCAGGCTAACAGGATCCATATAGAGGACCAGACTACAGGGTCCATATAGAGGACCAGACTAACAGGATCCATATAGAGGACCAGACTACAGGGTCCATATAGAGGACCAGACTAACAGGATCCATATAGAGGACCAGACAAGAGGACCAGACTAACAGGGTCCATATAGAGGACCAGACTACAGGGTCCATATATAGGACCAGAGTAGAGGACCAGACTACAGGGTCCATATAGAGGACCAGACTAACAGGATCCATATAGAGGACCAGACAAGAGGACCAGACTAACAGGGTCCATATAGAGGACCAGACTACAGGGTCCATATATAGGACCAGACTAGAGGGACCAGACTAGAGGGACCAGACTAGAGGGCCAGACTAGAGGACCAGACTAGAGGACCAGACTAGAGGACCAGACTAGAGGACCAGACTAGAGGACCAGACTAGAGGGACCAGACTAGAGGGACTAGACTAGAGGGACTAGACTAGAGGGACCAGACTAGAGAACCAGACGAGAGGGACCAGACTAGAGGACCAGACTAGAGGACCAGACTAGAGGGACCAGACTAGAGGACCAGACTAGAGGACCAGACTAGAGGGACCAGACTAGAGGACCAGACTAGAGGGACTAGACTAGAGGACCAGACTAGAGGACCAGACTAGAGGACCAGACTAGAGGACCAGACTAGAGGGACCAGACTAGAGGGACCAGACTAGAGGACCAGACTAGAGGGACCAGACTAGAGGGACCAGACTAGAGGACCAGACTAGAGGACCAGACTAGAGGACCAGACTAGAGAGACCAGACTAGAGGGACCAGACTAGAGGACCAGACTAGAGGACCAGACTAGAGGGACCAGACTAGAGGACCTAGACTAGAGGCCCAGACTAGAGGACCAGACTAGAGGACCAGACTAGAGGGACCAGATTAGAGGACCAGACTAGAGGGACTAGACTAGAGGACCAGACTAGAGGACCAGACTAGAGGGACCAGACTAGAGGACCAGAATAGAGGGACCAGACTAGAGGACCAGACTAGAGGGACCTGACTAGAGGGACTAGACTAGAGGACCAGACTAGAGGACTAGACTAGAGGACCAGACTAGAGGGACCAGACTAGAGGGACCAGACTAGAGGACCAGACTAGAGGACCAGACTAGAGGGACCAGACTAGAGGACCAGACTAGAGGACCAGACTAGAGGGACCAGACTAGAGGACCAGAATAGAGGGACCAGACTAGAGGACCAGACTAGAGGGACCAGACTAGAGGGACTAGACTAGAGGACCAGACTAGAGGACCAGACTAGAGGGACCAGACTAGAGGGACCAGACTAGAGGGACCAGACTAGAGGACCAGACTAGAGGGACCAGACTAGAGGGACTAGACTAGAGGACCAGACTAGAGGACCAGACTAGAGGACCAGACTAGAGGGACCAGACTAGAGGACCAGACTAGAGGGACCAGACTAGAGGGACCAGACTAGAGGACCAGACTAGAGGACCAGACTAGAGGACCAGACATTGCTTGATCTGGAAGAGAAATGGAACTACTATTCTCTATTCCAGAGGTAGGGAACTACTATTCTCTATTCCAGGGGTAGGGAACTACTATTCTCTATTCCAGGGGTAGGGAACTACTATTCTCTATCCCAGAGGTAGGGAACTACTATTCTCTATTCTCTATTCCAGGGGTAGGGAACTACTATTCTCTATTCTCTATTCCAGGGGTAGGGAACTACTATTCTCTATTCTCTATTCCAGGGGTAGGGAACTACTATTCTCTATCCCAGAGGTAGGGACTACTATTCTCTATCCCAGAGGTAGGGAACTACTATTCTCTATCCCAGAGGTAGGGAACTACTATTCTCTATTCCAGAGGTAGGGAACTACTATTCTCTATCCCAGAGGTAGGGAACTACTATTCTCTATCCCAGAGGTAGGGAACTACTATTCTCTATTCCAGAGGTAGGGAACTACTATTCTCTATCCCAGGGATAGGGAACTACTATTCTCTATCCCAGAGGTAGGGAACTACTATTCTCTATTCCAGAGGTAGGGAACTACTATTCTCTATCCCAGGGGTAGGGAACTACTATTCTCTATCCCAGAGGTAGGGAACTACTATTCTCTATTCTCTATTCCAGGGGTAGGGAACTACTATTCTCTATTCTAGAGGTAGGGAACTACTACTATAGATTTTGACCGTACGCCGATTAAGATGAGCAGAGGATGGTGTTTACAAGACTAATGCCATACTCAGCCTTCTGCCATAACCAGTTTCACATCCAAGTACTACTGCCCATGTAAACGTACTCAATGAAACATGATCACATCTCTTTTTTTATCCGTGGGAATACTTGGGAGCAGATTTCCTAAATTAAAAACATTTTTAGCTAAATTCCTGGTGAATTTACACCCCTCCCCCCACCTGTTGCTGAGTCTAGCTCTTTACAGAGCACTACCTGACCAGAGCCCTATTCCCTAATTAGAGCACTACCTGACCAGAGCCCTATTCCCTAATTAGAGCACTACTTGACCAGAGCCCTCTTCCCTAATTAGAGCACTACCTTTGACCAGAGCCCTATTCCCTAATTAGAGCACTACCTGACCAGAGCCATAGTCCCTAATTAGAGCACTACTTGACCAGAGCCCTATTCCCTAATTAGAGCACTACTTGACCGGAGCCATAGTCCCTAATTAGAGCACTACCTTTGACCAGAGCCCTATTCCCTAATTAGAGCACTACCTGACCAGAGCCATAGTCCCTAATTAGAGCACTACTTGACCAGAGCCCTATTCCCTAATTAGAGCACTACATGACCAGAGCCCTATTCCCTAATTAGAGCACTACCTTTGACCAGAGCCCTATTCCCTAATTAGAGCACTACCTGACCAGAGCCATAGTCCCTAATTAGAGCACTACTTGACCAGAGCCCTATTCCCTAATTAGAGCACTACTTGAACAGAGCCCTATTCCCTAATTAGAGCACTGCTTGACCAGAGCCCTATTCCCTAATTAGAGCACTACTTAACCAGAGATCCCTATTCCCTAATTAGAGCACTACTTAACCAGAGCCCTATTCCCTAATTAGAGCACTACCTTTGACCAGAGCCCTATTCCCTAATTAGAGCACTACTTAACCACAGCCCTATTCCCTAATTAGAGCACTACCTTTGACCAGAGCCCTATTCCCTAATTAGAGCACTACTTAACCACAGCCCTATTCCCTAATTAGAGCACTACCTTTGACCAGAGCCCTATTCCCTAATTAGAGCACTACATGAACAGAGCCCTATTCCCTAATTAGAGCACTACTTGACCAGAGCCCTATTCCCTAATTAGAGCACTACTTAACCAGAGCCCTATTCCCTAATTAGAGCACTACATGAACAGAGCCCTATTCCCTAATTAGAGCACGACTTTACCAGAGCCCTATCCCCTAATTAGAGCACTACTTAACCAGAGCCCTATTCTCTAATTAGAGCACTACTTAACCAGAGCCCTATTCCCTAATTAGAGCACTACCTTTGACCAGAGCCCTATTCCCTAATTAGAGCACTACTTAACCAGAGCCCTATTCCCTAATTAGAGCACTACCTTTGACCAGAGCCCTATTCCCTAATTAGAGCACTACCTGACCAGAGCCATATTCCCTAATTAGAGCACTACCTTTGACCAGAGCCCTATTCCCTAATTAGAGCACTACCTGACCAGAGCCATATTCCCTAATTAGAGCACTACCTGACCAGAGCCCCATTCCCTAATTAGAGCACTACTTAACTTAGCTCTTTGACAAGAGCTCTATATAGGGAATAGGGTGCCATCTCAGAAACAACCTGTGAGTTTGTGTTACCTGGTAGTACCAGCCGATGGAGCCCAGATTCCCTGTAGCCGTAGAGGAAGTGTTGAGACAAGGACAGTTTCCTGTGTAGTTGTAGTAGACTCTAGCAGCTTCAGAGATGCCCCCTAACAGCTGGTAGTCTGACACACTGCTGGGGTCAAAGCTAAGGTGTTTGCACACCACCTGGGAACAAAACAACAAAAGATATCACGGTTGGCAGATAGTTTGGGCTTAGAAATGACAATTCTCAGTATAGTAAATACAGGATTTTTTGGGTCCGTGAGGCACAAACATGGAACAATTACTAATGAATTAATACCTCAGACAACGGCAGAGTGAAAATACTTCTCCCGCTAATGAAATAGTAATACTAGGTAATAAGTAAGAGTTTTTTTCATAGGTAACCTTTTAAAGCACTTTGTTTACAAAACAAACACCTCAGTTCCATTTCAGTCCAAATCCAAACGGCTCAATCATCTCTCTCTCTCTCTCTCTCTCTCTCTCTCTCTCTCTCTCTCTCTCTCTCTCTCTCTCTCTCTCTCTCTCTCTCTGTCTCTCTCTCTCTCTCTCTGTGTCTCTCTCTCTCTCTCTCTCTCTCTCTCTCTCAAACATTTCACTTAAAAAAACGGTAGTGTCTAATTTACATATGAAATTAAGTGGAATGAAACTAAAGGCTTCATTTAAATGTATAGCTCTGCATAGCAAGGAGACATATTTAGTTGTTAAAAGATTTATCGACCTGGTTTCCCCGCCTCATTCTCACCCTACCAGGACAACTTCTCAACTTTACAAAAGTGACTGTTTCATCTATAGTGACAATTACTGCAGTTGAGATACATTTAAAATGGGTTTTTTTTTTTTCATCGTTCGTGGTTTCTCTTTCAGACATAGTTACTGTATTGGTAGTTGTCATGGTAGCAGCAGAGTTTGCTGCCTGTCCTGTTCTGTCTGCTAGCTGTTTTTGTTCTGTCAGTCTTTGTAAAGGCTGCTGGAGAGACTGTGGCTGCTTGTTAGGATGTTGGACTGGAGTTCTGGCAGAATGGAGGCTGTTACTGAGGCTTTTGTCTACAGGCGGGCTAGGGGAGGAGGGGGAGGAGGTTGAGGAGGAAGGGGGAGGAGGAGTATGAGGGGGGAGGAGGTGGAGGAGGAAGGGGGAGGAGGAGGAGGGGGAGGATGAGGATGAAGGGGGAGGAGGAGGAGGGGGAGGAGGTTGAGGAGGAAGAGGAGGAGGAAGGGGGAGGAGGGGGAGGAGGTTGAGGAGGAGGAGGAGGAGGAAGGGGGAGGAGGTTGAGGAGGAGGAGGAGGGGGGAGGAGGAGGAGGGGGGGAGGTTGAGGAGGAAGGGGAGGAGGAGGAGGAGGAGGAGGAGGAGGAGGAGGAGGAGGAGGAGGAGGAGGAAGGGGGGGAGGAGGAGGGGGAGGAGGAGGAGGAGGAGGAGGAAGGGGGAGGAGGAGGAAGGGGGAGGGAGGAGGAGGAGGAGGAGGAAGGGGGAGGATGTCGATGGATATATGAGAAGGAGGGGTAGAGCAACAGGCATGTCTGAACCGCAGATTTATACCATGAAAAAAGAAAAAACATCCAGCAATTGCTCTGAAGCATCTCCTCTCTACTTTTCAGATAGGATTAGTCTCCTACATTCATCTTTGCCAACAGATTTCCCCCTTTAAACCCTCAATACTCCCTTCCCACAGTCACTCACATAATCACATTAGCTTTGTCATTAAAAAAGCTCACTGGCTAAACCGCTTAAACCACCCATAGGGCAGGCATACATTACAGGCACTGAGCCACAACGGCTCCAAATGTCCATTTAGCTTCTCTGTGTCTGTTAACCTGCTGCACCACTAGGGGATTTAGGATTTATATATATCAATGAGGACCACCATTTATTTTTATTTTTTAAAGTTGATATATTTATACTAATGAAAAAGTAACAGAACAGTGGACATCTCATATAACTCACAGGATGGTTGGAGCACCCCAGGAGGGTGAGCAAGAACTAGCAGGGTTTAGGGTTTAGGGTTCAGGGTTTAGGGTTTAGGTTCAATGGTGCTGCCTTGGTTGGGGACGTGACGTGTCAGAGGAGCTGGTACAAAGAATGATGGTCAGAGTCTGTATAGATATTCACAGTCTTTAGCTCATTTGGAATAAACGGAGGAAGTAGAGACAGAGAGGATGTGGCAGAGCAGCTAAAGGAAGTAGAGACCGAGAGGATGTGGCAGATAAAGGAAGTAGAGACAGAGAGGATGTGGCAGAGCAGCTAAAGGAAGTAGAGACAGAGAGGATGTGGCAGATAAAGGAAGTAGAGACAGAGAGGATGTGGCAGATAAAGGAAGTAGAGACAGAGAGGATGTGGCAGAGCAGATAAAGGAAGGAGAGACAGAGAGGATGTGGCAGAGCAGATAAAGGAAGTAGAGACAGAGAGGATGTGGCAGCTAAAGGAAGTAGAGACAGAGAGGATGTGGCAGAGCAGCTAAAGGAAGTAGAGACAGAGAGGATGTGGCAGAGCAGATAAAGGAAGTAGAGACAGAGAGGATGTGGCAGAGCAGCTAAAGGAAGTAGAGACAGAGAGGATGTGGCAGAGCAGATAAAGGAAGTAGAGACAGAGAGGATGTGGCAGAGCAGATAAAGGAAGTAGAGACAGAGAGGATGTGGCAGCTAAAGGAAGTAGAGACAGAGAGGATGTGGCAGAGCAGCTAAAGGAAGTAGAGACAGAGAGGATGTGGCAGCTAAAGGAAGTAGAGACAGAGAGGATGTGGCAGAGCAGCTAAAGGAAGTAGAGACAGAGAGGATGTGGCAGAGCAGATAAAGGAAGTAGAGACAGAGAGGATGTGGCAGCTAAAGGAAGTAGAGACAGAGAGGATGTGGCAGAGCAGCTAAAGGAAGTAGAGACAGAGAGGATGTGGCAGCTAAAGGAAGTAGAGACAGAGAGGATGTGGCAGCTAAAGGAAGTAGAGACAGAGAGGATGTGGCAGAGCAGCTAAAGGAAGTAGAGACAGAGAGGATGTGGCAGCTAAAGGAAGTAGAGACAGAGAGGATGTGGCAGAGCAGATAAAGGAAGTAGAGACAGAGAGGATGTGGCAGGGCAGCTAAAGGAAGTAGAGACAGAGAGGATGTGGCAGCTAAAGGAAGTAGAGACAGAGAGGATGTGGCAGAGCAGATAAAGGAAGTAGAGACAGAGAGGATGTGGCAGCTAAAGGAAGTAGAGACAGAGAGGATGTGGCAGAGCAGCTAAAGGAAGTAGAGACAGAGAGGATGTGGCAGATAAAGGAAGTAGAGACAGAGAGGATGTGGCAGAGCAGCTAAAGGAAGTAGAGACAGAGAGGATGTGGCAGAGCAGCTAAAGGAAGTGAAGTAAAGACAGAAAGGATGTGGCAGAGCAGATAAAGGAGGAAGTAGAGACAGAGAGGATGTGGCAGAGCAGATAAAGGAGGAAGTAGAGACAGAGAGGATGTGGCAGAGCAGATAAAGGATGAAGTAGAGACAGAGAGGATGTGGCAGAGCAGATAAAGGAAGTAGAGACAGAGAGGATGTGGCAGAGCAGCTAAAGGAAGTAGAGACAGAGAGGATGTGGCAGAGCAGATAAAGGAAGTAGAGACAGAGAGGATGTGGCAGCTAAAGGAAGTAGAGACAGAGAGGATGTGGCAGAGCAGCTAAAGGAAGTAGAGACAGAGAGGATGTGGCAGAGCAGATAAAGGAAGTAGAGGCAGAGAGGATGTGGCAGAGCAGCTAAAGGAAGTAGAGACAGAGAGGATGTGGCAGAGCAGATAAAGGAAGTAGAGACAGAGAGGATGTGGCAGCTAAAGGAAGTAGAGACAGAGAGGATGTGGCAGAGCAGCTAAAGGAAGTAGAGACAGAGAGGATGTGGCAGAGCAGCTAAAGGAA
The DNA here is from genome assembly GCF_023373465.1 of Oncorhynchus keta. Classification (NCBI taxonomy): domain Eukaryota; kingdom Metazoa; phylum Chordata; class Actinopteri; order Salmoniformes; family Salmonidae; genus Oncorhynchus; species Oncorhynchus keta. The sequence goes on along the minus strand of NC_068438.1, from coordinate 53,049,195 downwards.
GTAGAGGCAGAGAGGATGTGGCAGAGCAGCTAAAGGAAGTAGAGACAGAGAGGATGTGGCAGAGCAGATAAAGGAAGTAGAGACAGAGAGGATGTGGCAGAGCAGATAAAGGAAGTAGAGACAGAGAGGATGTGGCAGAGCAGATAAAGGAAGTAGAGACAGAGAGGATGTGGCAGCTAAAGGAAGTAGAGACAGAGAGGATGTGGCAGAGCAGCTAAAGGAAGTAGAGACAGAGAGGATGTGGCAGAGCAGATAAAGGAAGTAGAGACAGAGAGGATGTGGCAGCTAAAGGAAGTAGAGACAGAGAGGATGTGGCAGAGCAGCTAAAGGAAGTAGAGACAGAGAGGATGTGGCAGAGCAGCTAAAGGAAGTAGAGACAGAGAGGATGTGGCAGAGCAGCTAAAGGAAGTAGAGACAGAGAGGATGTGGCAGAGCAGCTAAAGGAAGTAGAGACAGAGAGGATGTGGCAGAGCAGATAAAGGAGGAAGTAGAGACAGAGAGGATGTGGCAGAGCAGCTAAAGGAAGTAGAGACAGAGAGGATGTGGCAGAGCAGCTAAAGGAAGTAGAGACAGAGAGGATGTGGCAGAGCAGCTAAAGGAAGTAGAGACAGAGAGGATGTGGCAGAGCAGATAAAGGAAGTAGAGACAGCTAATTGGAAACAGTACATTCACTGGGTAGGACAGGTTGAAAGGATTCAGTGAGGTAGAAAGACAATAATTGTGTGTAAATAATAACTAATGTGATTTTTCACTTCCCTTGTTTTAACCTTTTCTGTAAGTAAAACAAAATATGAACTATTAAATTATTAACAATTGGGCTACTATGTAAAACACTAGGAGATTTCTTATTCTACTTGTGTAATACAATTTAATACATTATTATGAAAGATATAGAAATTTGATATAGATATATATATAATAATACATATATAATATAATATATATATATGTGTGTACCTGTATTGGCCAGCGTGGGAGCGGTTGGAGGAAGTTAGCTTCGTAAGGATAGTCAACCATGGCCAGATTCACCCAGGTCTCTTGGAGCCAGGCCTTAAAACCATCCAAGTCCGTCTTCTTGAGTGGGGAACATAAGCTAAACTCTCCGGACAGCCATCGGAGGCCGTCATCTGCACAGAGATGAGGAAAATAGTCCTCATGAGTTAACTAGGGTTTAAACTAGCTTTGAAAAAAGGCTAATTCATCCTACCAGTTACTGTGATGTTGTCATTCAGACAGGCTAATTCATCCTACCAGTTACTGTGATGTTGTTATTCAGACAGGCTAATTCATCCTACCAGTTGTTGTGATGTTGTTATTCAGACAGGCTAATTCATCCTACCAGTTGCTGTGATGTTGTCATTCAAAGACAGGCTAATTCATCCTACCAGTTGCTGTGATGTTGTCATTCAGACAGGCTAATTCATCCTACCAGTTACTGTGATGTTGTCATTCAGACAGGCTAATTCATCCTACCAGTTACTGTGATGTTGTTATTCAGACAGGCTAATTCATCCTACCAGTTACTGTGATGTTGTTATTCAGACAGGCTAATTCATCCTACCAGTTACTGTGATGTTGTTATTCAGACAGGCTAATTCATCCTACCAGTTACTGTGATGTTGTTATTCAGACAGGCTAATTCATCCTACCAGTTACTGTGATGTTGTTATTCAGACAGGCTAATTCATCCTACCAGTTACTGTGATGTTGTTATTCAGACAGGCTAATTCATCCTACCAGTTACTGTGATGTTGTCTTCCAGACAGGCTAATTCATCCTACCAGTTGCTGTGATGTTGTCATTCAGACAGGCTAATTCATCCTACCAGTTGCTGTGATGTTGTTATTCAGACAGGCTAATTCATCCTACCAGTTACTGTGATGTTGTTATTCAGACAGGCTAATTCATCCTACCAGTTGCTGTGATGTTGTCATTCAGACAGGCTAATTCATCCTACCAGTTGCTGTGATGTTGTCATTCAGACAGGCTAATTCATCCTACCAGTTGCTGTGATGTTGTCATTCAGACAGGCTAATTCATCCTACCAGTTACTGTGATGTTGTTATTCAGACAGGCTAATTCATCCTACCAGTTACTGTGATGTTGTTATTCAGACAGGCTAATTCATCCTACCAGTTACTGTGATGTTGTCTTCCAGACAGGCTAATTCATCCTACCAGTTGCTGTGATGTTGTCATTCAGACAGGCTAATTCATCCTACCAGTTGTTGTGATGTCGTTATTCAGACAGGCTAATTCATCCTACCAGTTGCTGTGATGTTGTCATTCAGACAGGCTAATTCATCCTACCAGTTGCTGTGATGATGTCATTCAAAGACAGGCTAATTCATCCTACCAGTTGCTGTGATGTTGTCCTTCAGACAGGCTAATTCATCCTACCAGTTGCTGTGATGTTGTCATTCAGACAGGCTAATTCATCCTACCAGTTGCTGTGATGTTGTCATTCAGACAGGCTAATTCATCCTACCAGTTGTTGTGATGTTGTTATTCAAAGACAGGCTAATTCATCCTACCAGTTGCTGTGAGTTGTCATTCAGACAGGCTAATTCATCCTACCAGTTGCTGTGATGTTGTCATTCAGACAGGCTAATTCATCCTACCAGTTACTGTGATGTTGTTATTCAGACAGGCTAATTCATCCTACCAGTTACTGTGATGTTGTCTTCCAGACAGGCTAATTCATCCTACCAGCTGCTGTGACGTTGTCATTCAGACAGGCTAATTCATCCTACCAGTTACTGTGATGTTGTCTTCCAGACAGGCTAATTCATCCTACCAGTTGCTGTGATGTTGTCATTCAGACAGGCTAATTCATCCTACCAGTTGCTGTGATGTTGTCATTCAGACAGGCTAATTCATCCTACCAGTTGCTGTGATGTTGTCATTCAGACAGGCTAATTCATCCTACCAGTTACTGTGATGTTGTTATTCAGACAGGCTAATTCATCCTACCAGTTACTGTGATGTTGTCTTCCAGACAGGCTAATTCATCCTACCAGTTGCTGTGATGTTGTCATTCAGACAGGCTAATTCATCCTACCAGTTACTGCTGTTGTTATTCAGACAGGCTAATTCATCCTACCAGTTACTGTGATTTGTCTTCCAGACAGGCTAATTCATCCTACCAGTTGCTGTGATGTTGTCTTCAGACAGGCTAATTCATCCTACCAGTTACTGTGATGTTGTTATTCAGACAGGCTAATTCATCCTACCAGTTACTGTGATGTTGTCTTCCAGACAGGCTAATTCATCCTACCAGTTGCTGTGATGTTGTCATTCAGACAGGCTAATTCATCCTACCAGTTACTGTGATGTTGTTATTCAGACAGGCTAATTCATCCTACCAGTTACTGTGATGTTGTCTTCCAGACAGGCTAATTCATCCTACCAGTTGCTGTGATGTTGTCATTCAGACAGGCTAATTCATCCTACCAGTTACTGTGATGTTGTCTTCAGACAGGCTAATTCATCCTACCAGTTGCTGTGATGTTGTCATTCAGACAGGCTAATTCATCCTACCAGTTGATGTGATGTTGTCATTCAGACAGGCTAATTCATCCTACCAGTTGCTGTGATGTTGTCATTCAGACAGGCTAATTCATCCTACCAGTTGCTGTGATGTTGTCATTCAGACAGGCTAATTCATCCTACCAGTTGCTGTGATGTTGTCATTCAGACAGGCTAATTCATCCTACCAGTTGCTGTGATGTTGTCATTCAGACAGGCTAATTCATCCTACCAGTTGCTGTGATGATGTCATTCAAAGACAGGCTAATTCATCCTACCAGTTGCTGTGATGTTGTCATTCAGACAGGCTAATTCATCCTACCAGTTGCTGTGATGTTGTCCTTCAGACAGGCTAATTCATCCTACCAGTTGCTGTGATGTTGTCATTCAGACAGGCTAATTCATCCTACCAGTTGTTGTGATGTTGTTATTCAGACAGGCTAATTCATCCTACCAGTTACTGTGATGTTGTCATTCAGACAGGCTAATTCATCCTACCAGTTGTTGTGATGTCGTTATTCAGACAGGCTAATTCATCCTACCAGTTGCTGTGATGTTGTCATTCAGACAGGCTAATTCATCCTACCAGTTGCTGTGACGTTGTCATTCAGACAGGCTAATTCATCCTACCAGCTGCTGTGACGTTGTCATTCAGACAGGCTAATTCATCCTACCAGTTACTGTGATGTTGTCATTCAGACAGGCTAATTCATCCTACCAGTTGCTGTGATGTTGTCATTCAGACAGGCTAATTCATCCTACCAGTTGCTGTGATGTTGTCATTCAGACAGGCTAATTCATCCTACCAGTTGCTGTGATGTTGTCATTCAGACAGGCTAATTCATCCTACCAGTTGCTGTGATGTTGTCATTCAGACAGGCTAATTCATCCTACCAGTTGCTGTGATGTTGTCATTCAAAGACAGGCTAATTCATCCTACCAGTTGCTGTGATGTTGTCATTCAAAGACAGGCTAATTCATCCTACCAGTTGCTGTGATGTTGTCATTCAGACAGGCTAATTCATCCTACCAGTTGCTGTGATGTTGTCATTCAGACAGGCTAATTCATCCTACCAGTTGCTGTGATGTTGTCATTCAAAGACAGGCTAATTCATCCTACCAGTTGCTGTGATGTTGTCATTCAAAGACAGGCTAATTCATCCTACCAGTTGCTGTGACGTTGTCATTCAGACAGGCTAATTCATCCTACCAGTTGTTGTGATGTTGTCATTCAGACAGGCTAATTCATCCTACCAGTTGCTGTGATGTTGTCATTCAGACAGGCTAATTCATCCTACCAGTTGCTGTGATGTTGTCATTCAAAGACAGGCTAATTCATCCTACCAGTTGCTGTGATGTTGTTCAGACAGGCTAATTCATCCTACCAGTTGTTGTGATGTTGTCATTCAGACAGGCTAATTCATCCTACCAGTTGCTGTGATGTTGTCATTCAGACAGGCTAATTCATCCTACCAGTACCAGTAATTCATCCTACCAGTTGCTGTGATGTTGTCATTCAGACAGGCTAATTCATCCTACCAGTTGCTGTGATGTTGTCATTCAGACAGGCTGTTGATGTGATGTTGTCATTCAGACAGGCTAATTCATCCTACCAGTTGCTGTGATGTTGTCCTTCAGACAGGCTAATTCATCCTACCAGTTGCTGTGATGTTGTCATTCAAAGACAGGCTAATTCATCCTACCAGTTGCTGTGATGTTGTCATTCAGACAGGCTAATTCATCCTACCAGTTGCTGTGATGTTGTCATTCAGACAGGCTAATTCATCCTACCAGTTGCTGTGATGTTGTCATTCAAAGACAGGCTAATTCATCCTACCAGTTGCTGTGATGTTGTCATTCAGACAGGCTAATTCATCCTACCAGTTGCTGTGATGTTGTCATTCAAAGACAGGCTAATTCATCCTACCAGTTGCTGTGATGTTGTCATTCAGACAGGCTAATTCATCCTACCAGTTGCTGTGATGTTGTCATTCAGACAGGCTAATTCATCCTACCAGTTGCTGTGATGTTGTCATTCAGACAGGCTAATTCATCCTACCAGTTGCTGTGATGTTGTCATTCAGACAGGCTAATTCATCCTACCAGTTGCTGTGATGTTGTCATTCAGACAGGCTAATTCATCCTACCAGTTGCTGTGATGTTGTCATTCAGACAGGCTAATTCATCCTACCAGTTGATGTGATGTTGTCATTCAGACAGGCTAATTCATCCTACCAGTTGATGTGATGTTGTCCTTCAGACAGGCTAATTCATCCTATCAGTTGCTGTGATGTTGTCATTCAAAGACAGGCTAATTCATCCTACCAGTTGCTGTGATGTTGTCATTCAGACAGGCTAATTCATCCTACCAGTTGCTGTGATGTTGTCATTCAGACAGGCTAATTCATCCTACCAGTTGCTGTGATGTTGTCATTCAGACAGGCTAATTCATCCTACCAGTTGCTGTGATGTTGTCATTCAAAGACAGGCTAATTCATCCTACCAGTTGCTGTGATGTTGTCATTCAGACAGGCTAATTCATCCTACCAGTTGCTGTGATGTTGTCATTCAGACAGGCTAATTCATCCTACCAGTTGCTGTGATGTTGTCATTCAGACAGGCTAATTCATCCTACCAGTTGCTGTGATGTTGTCATTCAGACAGGCTAATTCATCCTACCAGTTGCTGTGATGTTGTCATTCAGACAGGCTAATTCATCCTACCAGTTGCTGTGATGTTGTCATTCAGATGGCTAATTCATCCTACCAGTTGATGTGATGTTGTCCTTCTGGCTAATTCATCCTATCAGTTGCTGTGATGTTGTCATTCAAAGACAGGCTAATTCATCCTACCAGTTGCTGTGATGTTGTCATTCAAAGACAGGCTAATTCAGTTGCTGTGATCCTGTGACAGGCTAATTCATCCTACCAGTTGCTGTGATGTTGTCATTCAGACAGGCTAATTCATCCTACCAGTTGCTGTGATGTTGTGTCATTCAAAGACAGGCTAATTCATCCTACCAGTTGCTGTGATGTTGTCAAGACAGGCTAATTCATCCTACCAGTTGCTGTGATGTTGTCATTCAGACAGGCTAATTCATCCACCAGTTGCTGTGATGTTGTCATTCAGACAGGCTAATTCATCCTACCAGTTGCTGTGATGTTGTCATTCAGACAGGCTTATCCTACCAGTTGCTGTGATGTTGTCATTCACAGTATTAATCCTACCAGTTGCTGTGATGATTCAGACAGAACATCACCAGTATGTAAGGACCTCCTGATGTTCACAGAGAGTCCACAGACTATCTTATAGAAATCTCCACATGGAACCATTAACTGCCATATGGGAGCAGAGGCAGCCAGGGGTCTGGAGTACACAGAGAGACAGATAGAACACAGTATTAACCACACAGAGGCAGCCAGGGCTCTGGAGTACACAGAGAGACAGTTAGAACACAGTATTAACCACACAGAGAGACAGTTAGAACACATTAACCACACAGAGAGACAGTTAGAACACATTAACCACACAGAGAGACAGATAGAACCCAGTATTAACCACACAGAGACAGTTATTAACCACACAGAGAGACAGATAGAACACATTGTTAACCACACAGAGAGACAGATAGAACACAGAATTAACCACACAGAGAGACAGATAGAACACAGTATTAACCACACAGAGAGACAGATAGAACCCAGTATTAACCACACAGAGAGACAGATAGAACACAGTATTAACCACACAGAGAGACAGATAGAACACAGTATTAACCACACAGAGACAGATAGAACACATTTAACCACACAGAGAGACAGATAGAACACATTAACCACACAGAGAGACAGATAGAACACATTAACCACACAGAGAGACCACACAGAGGCAGCCAGGGCTCTGGAGAACACAGATAGAACACAGTAAAACACACAGAGAGACAGAGGGCCCAGTATTAACCACACAGAGAGACAGTTAGAACACAGTATTAACCACACAGAGAGACAGATAGAACACATTAACCACACAGAGAGACAGATAGAACCCAGTATTAACCACAGTTAGAACAGAGACAGTTAGAACACATTAACCACACAGAGAGACAGATAGAACACATTAACCACACAGAGAGACAGATAGAACACATTAACCACACAGAGAGACAGATAGAACACAGTATTAACAACACAGAGAGACAGATAGAACACAGTATTAACCACACAGAGAGACAGATAGAACACAGTATTAACCACACAGAGAGACAGATAGAACACAGTATTAACCACACAGAGAGACAGATAGAACACAGTTTAACCACACAGAGAGACAGATAGAACACAGTATTAACCACACAGAGAGACAGATAGAACACAGTATTAACCACACAGAGAGACAGATAGAACACAGTATTAACCACACAGAGAGACAGATAGAACACAGTATAACCACACAGAGAGACAGATAGAACACAGTATTAACAACACAGAGAGACAGATAGAACACATTGTTA